>NC_139598.1:19267359-19269764 GCF_946808225.1 Silurus aristotelis | reverse complement strand
CCCTAACCCTAACCCTAACCCTAACCCTAACCCTAACCCTAACCCTAACCCTAACCCTAACCCTAACCCTAACCCTAACCCTAACCCTAACCCTAACCCTAACCCTAACCCTAACCCTAACCCTAACCCTAACCCTAACCCTAACCCTAACCCTAACCCTAACCCTAACCCTAACCCTAACCCTAACCCTAACCCTAACCCTAACCCTAACCCTAACCCTAACCCTAACCCTAACCCTAACCCTAACCCTAACCCTAACCCTAACCCTAACCCTAACCCTAACCCTAACCCTAACCCTAACCCTAACCCTAACCCTAACCCTAACCCTAACCCTAACCCTAACCCTAACCCTAACCCTAACCCTAACCCTAACCCTAACCCTAACCCTAACCCTAACCCTAACCCTAACCCTAACCCTAACCCTAACCCTAACCCTAACCCTAACCCTAACCCTAACCCTAACCCTAACCCTAACCCTAACCCTAACCCTAACCCTAACCCTAACCCTAACCCTAACCCTAACCCTAACCCTAACCCTAACCCTAACCCTAACCCTAACCCTAACCCTAACCCTAACCCTAACCCTAACCCTAACCCTAACCCTAACCCTAACCCTAACCCTAACCCTAACCCTAACCCTAACCCTAACCCTAACCCTAACCCTAACCCTAACCCTAACCCTAACCCTAACCCTAACCCTAACCCTAACCCTAACCCTAACCCTAACCCTAAACCCTAACCCTAACCCTAACCCTAACCCTAACCCTAACCCTAACCCTAACCCTAACCCTAACCCTAACCCTAACCCTAACCCTAACCCTAACCCTAACCCTAACCCTAACCCTAACCCTAACCCTAACCCTAACCCTAACCCTAACCCTAACCCTAACCCTAACCCTAACCCTAACCCTAACCCTAACCCTAACCCTAACCCTAACCCTAACCCTAACCCTAACCCTAACCCTAACCCTAACCCTAACCCTAACCCTAACCCTAACCCTAACCCTAACCCTAACCCTAACCCTAACCCTAACCCTAACCCTAACCCTAACCCTAACCCTAACCCTAACCCTAACCCTAACCCTAACCCTAACCCTAACCCTAACCCTAACCCTAACCCTAACCCTAACCCTAACCCTAACCCTAACCCTAACCCTAACCCTAACCCTAACCCTAACCCTAACCCTAACCCTAACCCTAACCCTAACCCTAACCCTAACCCTAACCCTAACCCTAACCCTAACCCTAACCCTAACCCTAACCCTAACCCTAACCCTAACCCTAACCCTAACCCTAACCCTAACCCTAACCCTAACCCTAACCCTAACCCTAACCCTAACCCTAACCCTAACCCTAACCCTAACCCTAACCCTAACCCTAACCCTAACCCTAACCCTAACCCTAACCCTAACCCTAACCCTAACCCTAACCCTAACCCTAACCCTAACCCTAACCCTAACCCTAACCCTAACCCTAACCCTAACCCTAACCCTAACCCTAACCCTAACCCTAACCCTAACCCTAACCCTAACCCTAACCCTAACCCTAACCCTAACCCTAACCCTAACCCTAACCCTAACCCTAACCCTAACCCTAACCCTAACCCTAACCCTAACCCTAACCCTAACCCTAACCCTAACCCTAACCCTAACCCTAACCCTAACCCTAACCCTAACCCTAACCCTAACCCTAACCCTAACCCTAACCCTAACCCTAACCCTAACCCTAACCCTAACCCTAACCCTAACCCTAACCCTAACCCTAACCCTAACCCTAACCCTAACCCTAACCCTAACCCTAACCCTAACCCTAACCCTAACCCTAACCCTAACCCTAACCCTAACCCTAACCCTAACCCTAACCCTAACCCTAACCCTAACCCTAACCCTAACCCTAACCCTAACCCTAACCCTAACCCTAACCCTAACCCTAACCCTAACCCTAACCCTAACCCTAACCCTAACCCTAACCCTAACCCTAACCCTAACCCTAACCCTAACCCTAACCCTAACCCTAACCCTAACCCTAACCCTAACCCTAACCCTAACCCTAACCCTAACCCTAACCCTAACCCTAACCCTAACCCTAACCCTAACCCTAACCCTAACCCTAACCCTAACCCTAACCCTAACCCTAACCCTAACCCTAACCCTAACCCTAACCCTAACCCTAACCCTAACCCTAACCCTAACCCTAACCCTAACCCTAACCCTAACCCTAACCCTAACCCTAACCCTAACCCTAACCCTAACCCTAACCCTAACCCTAACCCTAACCCTAACCCTAACCCTAACCCTAACCCTAACCCTAACCCTAACCCTAACCCTAACCCTAACCCTAACCCTAACCCTAACCCTAACCCTAACCCTAACCCTAACCCTAACCCTAACCCTAACCCTAACCCT
>NC_139598.1:19254859-19257359 GCF_946808225.1 Silurus aristotelis | reverse complement strand
AAATCTATCTGAGGTCATCAAACCAGCTCTGCCAAACCCCACAACACAAGCCCTCATAGAAGGCAATGCTAAAAACTGGGCCTATACCACCATGTTGATCCTCAAAAACCATTATGAGGACACATTGGTGGAAGAAATGGCCAAGCTGCAGCAATATCCTTCCCGAGGCTGGGAAGAATGTTTTAACACTGCTGTGTTATGGGCAAAACGTGGGATTGGGAAAAGACTGAGGTATAGATCAATACAGGATGCTCACACACTGATAGGGGACAAATATAAGATCCCTACACCCACTGCTGATGTGGAGGAGGCGAGAGAGGAAGCAGAGACGCAAAGTGTCCCTGCTGCTTCTTCTCTATCACCTGAAGCAGCTGACGGTGCCATCGCGGTGCAGGCCTCGGTGCATGCCGAGGCCGAGGCACACTCCCTACCAGATCTGTCCACCCAACCAGAACCAAAATCTTCCAGAACCACTTCCACCATGACAGATCCACCAAACGATTGGTCGCCTTATAGGGAGGAAGATTCGGACAGTCAGTCCGAAATCGCCCTAGATCCTCCTGCCTCCCCAAAAGCACAACGCACTCCTTGCCCGAGTTCCAATCCCTGTGTTAGATGGGAAGAGGAACTCGTTATTATCGAAGATCAGGGAGAGTGCGAACAGAATAATGACGGCAGCTCACAAAGGGTGACCCTAAGCCCAGAAAAAATCGGCAGCCTTAGAACAGCCACACAGGCCCGTATTAATGTGGAGCTCAGGGTGCCTTCTGCAACACCATGTGACTCCAGTGAGTCTGTTCCAAATAGGCACATAAACACACCCAGAAAAATGATAGAGTGGAAACTAACTGTCCGTAAGAAATGCCTAGTTATTGGGGATTCCAACCTCTCCAGAATTCCCCCCTTTAAGAACCCAGACCTCCAAATAGAAAGCTATCCGGGGGCCACGTTCAGACACATGGAGGCCGTGATAAACAAAATCCCGGTCTCCAATGATGTTGAGCACCTTATTTTGGCACTGGGCATCAACAGTCGGACTCAGAACGCCAAAGACACTGCCATTAAACAAATGCAGGCGGCAGTAAGAGCGGCGAAAGAAAAATTCCCGGTTGCGCAGATTTGGGTTCCGGAACTTAACTTTTCAGGAACGCTCCCAACAAAAGAGCAAACACAATTAAACATCCTGAGTGGTTACATCACTGCCAACCTAAATCATATTCCGGCCCTGCCCAGATCAGAGTTTCACACTGAGAGTGACAATATTCACTGGACAGTTAATACAGCCAGAAAAATGCTGGAGCATTGGCTTCAACATTTAAATTAAATCTCCCCATAAGCCTGCATGCACAGGAGGGGAACAAAAATGTTGTTGTCTTAGCCAAAAAAAACAAAATCACTTACCCACAATTCAGCCTGCTTAATAGAGGCCTAACCTTTATTCCAGCATGGAAAATCAGTAAACAATACAACAGGAGGCAAATGCGATATGATCTGCAACAATACCACCGAAGACTAAAATTGGCATCCTATTTTCAAAATGACGCAGATCAAACTCCCCCACCTTTCACACCTAAATCAGACTGGGTCCCACCCATAGATAAACTGCCCACTGATCTTCTCACGTTGTTCGATACAGACCTTAGATCCTTCAAGAGACACTGCAGACCATATTGGGAACAACTTAACCTCACTCCTGAGGAAATCAGTGCTCTTGAAGAGTTAAAAAATAACCAAAATATTATCATCAAACCAGCTGACAAGGGCAGTGCAACGGTTATTATGGACCGTGAGCAATATCTGTGGGAAGGGTACAGACAATTACAGGATAGAACTTATTACCAAAAATTAGATAAACCAATTTATCCAGACACCGTACCCCTGGTCAAGGAAATAGTTCAGATCCTATATACAAAAAAGTGCATAAATGCCAAACAGAAGTCCTATCTCTTGGGTGACACAGAGCCCAGGAGCAGGAGATTCTACATGCTCCCTAAAATCCACAAAGATCCGGCCAAATGGAGCAAACCAAACGAAATTCCTCCAGGAAGGCCTATAGTGTCGGATTGCGGAAGCGAAACGTACTACACGGCCGAATTCCTGGACTTTCATTTAAATCCCCTTTCCACGGGCCACCCTAGCTATTTAAAAGACACGTATGACTTTATTCAGAAAGTTAAAGGACTCGAAATTCCCCAAGAGGCTGTCCTGTTTACTATGGACATTGACAGCCTTTACACCAATATCGACATCCAGGAAGGAATACAGGCCATAAAAAATATTTTTCAAAAATACCCGGACAGATCCAGGCCTGATAAAGAACTCATCCAATTATTAGAAATAAATCTAAAAAGGAACGACTTTGAGTTCAATGGGGAATTCTTCCTTCAGATTAAAGGAACAGCGATGGGGAAGAAGTTTGCTCCGGCCTACGCCAACATATTTATGGCAGAATGGGAGACCTCGGCCCTATCCCGATGCCATAAACGGCCCCTTTATTATT
>NC_139598.1:19229859-19247359 GCF_946808225.1 Silurus aristotelis | reverse complement strand
ACACTTAACACACACTCATCACTCATCTCAATCCATTCCACCACCATTCATTTATTTATTATCTATTATTCTTGACCGTACCACACTCTTAACTGCTGTTTTTTGCACATTTATTATTTATCACTGTATTATACTGTTTACATGCTGTTTTTTGCACCCACGACTGCTGCTGCATTTTTGCACTACATTGTTCTGTTTATACTCAATTCTGAGGTATAGTTATTTTTTAGTTTGTATAGTTTGTACAGTCTTCTCGTACAGTACTGTATAATCAATTATACAGTAGGTTTACTCTTGGGCGCTATATTGGGTTTTGTGTCTTGTCTTGTGTCATCTGTCTGCACTGTCTGTCTGCACTGTTTGCACCAGGTTGCACTCGATGCACTTTATGTAGCTCGTGTTGTAGCTCTATGTTGTTTTGTTTGTTGTTGTTTAGTGTAGCACCAGGGTTCCAGAGGAACGTTGTGTTGTTTTTACTGTGTACTGTGTACCACTGTGTATAGTAGAAATGACAATAAAAGCCTCTTGACTCTTGACTTGACTTAACCTAGTGCATTTCACCTAGTGCACTTTACCTAGTGCACGTCATCTAGTGCACTTCACCTTTTTTGGGGGAAAAAAAGGGGAAAGAACTACAAAGGGGCATTTTTGACACTTATTTAAAGTGGCAGAGATGTGATGTGAGTGCTTAGTGTAGAAGGCCAGTGCACATCAAAGGCTCATAAAAATGTAGTATGCATACTTAAACATCTAGTGTGCTAACCCTAACCCTAACCCCAACTCTAAACATAAATCCAAGAACTAACTTCCACCAACCCCCCCCCCCCCCCCCCCCCCCATCCCCACTTGGAAAAAAGGGGAAAAAACAATGAGGGTTAGGGGTTAGTGCAATTCATCTAGTGCACTTAATCTAATGCACTTAATCTAGTGCACTTCATCTAGTGGACTTCACCTAGTGGACTTCACCTTGAGCATTTGCCCTAACCCTAACCCCCAAACTCGAATTTTTGGGGTGAAAAAAAAAATGAGGGTTAGGGTTAGGGTTAGGGTTAGGGTCAGGGTTAGGGTCAGGGGTCTAACCCTGACCCTAACCCTAGCCCAAAACCTAACCCTGACCCCAACCCTTAACCCTAACTCACTCTAACCATAAACCCTAACCATAACCCAGACCCTGACTCCTATCTCTAAACCTAACCCCAACCCTCTAACCTTAACCAAAACATGACCCCAACCCTAACCTCAACCCCTATCTCTATACCTAATCCTAACCCCAACCCTAACCCCAACCCCTAACCCTAACCCTAACCCTCAAAACCTAACCCCTAACCCTAACCTGAAAACCTAACCCTAATCAAAACCTAAACCCTAACCCTAACCTCAACCCCTAAACCTATCCTTAACCCTAACCTCAACCCCTAAACCTAACCTCAACCCCTAACCCCAAACCTAACCAAAACCTAACCCTAACCAACCCTAATCATAACCCTGACCCTAACCCTAAATCCTAACCCTAACCACTAATCTTAGCCTCAACCCTAACCCATAACCCTAACCCTTGACCCTAACCCTAATCCTAACCCTAACCGTAAAAACCTAACCCTATCCCTAACCCCCTAACCATAATCCTAACCCTAACCCCTAACCCCAACCCCAACCCTAACCCTAACCCAACCCTAACCCTAAACATTTACCCTAAACCTAACCCTAACCCCAACCCTAACCCTAACCCTAACACTCTAACCCTAACCCTAACACTCTAACCCTAACTAACCCTAACCCTAAACCCTAACCCTAACCCTAAACCCTAACCCTCTAACCCTAACCCTAACCCAACCTTACCCTAACCCTAACCCTATCCCCCATCCCTAACCCTAACCCCAACCCTAACCTCAACCCCTAACCCTAACCTTAACCTCAACCCCTGAACCTAACCCTAACCTCAACCCCTAACCCTATCCCTATCCCTAATCCCAACCCAACCCCCTTATCTTCAACCCTAACCCAAACCCTGAATCCCAACCCAACACCTAACCTTAAAACCAACCCTAATGATATGATTAAAGTGCAATAAAATGTTTTGAAGTGTGCTGACATATGTTGAGGTGTGCTGATATGATTTGAGGTGTGCTGAGATGTTTTAAGGTGTAACAAAATGTTTTGAAGGTTGCTGAGATTATTTGCAGTGTACTGAGGAGTGCTGAAATGTTTGAAGTGCACTGGTTTGTTTTGAGGTGTATTAAAGTTTTCTGAGACATATAAATATGTGCAAAGATGCTTTGATGTGTACTGAGGTATGCTGCAATGTGTTAAGGCATGCTGAATTTGTGCAGTAAAGAGTGCTAAGGTGTATGAAGAAGTACTGAGGTCTGTATATGTGTAGTGATGGTTAGGGTTGGGGTTGTATATAGGTAATAAGGTGGTCAAGGCCAATTAAGATGTGCTGGAATTTGTTACACTATATAAATGTTTACAGAGCTCTGCTAAAATATTTAGTGTAGCATGGTTTGATGAGGCCTGGTGATGTGTTAACTGTTGCTTCATGAATTGAAATATGACCCCCTACCTTTCACCTATTAACACTGAAATATTTCTGAGGTAAAATAAATTGAATCAGAAGGTGATACTCTCTAACCTTCTAACAACCTTCTATTGAAATTAACATACCTAAAAATAAACACCTCAGGATACCTCATCACACCTCAGAAAACCTCTACACAACTCACCACACATCAGTATAATTCTGGAAACATTAGCACACCTATACAGACCTACGAACATTGACCTTTACCATTTAAATATGCTTCTTATTATGTGTGTTGTTATTCCATTTGAAACTGCCTTTTTTATCCCTCACTATTTCCTACATTAAGCAATGGTGGAGTTTATTTTCATACAGGAAACTTATTCAAACAGGATCTTATTCTGTAAACTGTCCAGTTCTTTCACAGCAGCAAAAGGAATAGACACAAAAAAAAAATACAAAATGTGTAAAGTGTACATAATGTTTGTATGTGTGTACTAAACAGAGGGCGTGGGAGAGAAAAGAGAGAGAGAGAGAGAGAGAGAGAGAGAGAGAGAGAGAGAGAGAGAGAGAGAGAGAGAGAGAGAGATTGAAATGGATTGAAATGTTCAGTGGTTTTGAGCTGAGGTGATTACATTTTGTAACAGCTTAATTAAAATCTCAACTAAATTCCAATTAGCTCATGTAAAGAGTCATAAATAATCATATTGCAATATGTAAATGATTTGGTTTATGTATATATTTATAAACATAATTAATAATAAATATTTCATTCTTGCAGTGGTAGGCCTTCAGGGCAAGTAAAGCCTTCACTGTTGGTCCTGTTGGCCTTCTACTGCAAAACCTACTATGCTGGTCTAAACACTATTAGAATTTCTTACTTAAGTTTTATTATATTTTTTCCATAAATATGTATTAAATTATTCCCAATAGCCGATTCTCTTCATCTAGATAGCAACATGTGTATAGAGTTAATAGCTGGGTTTTTTGGTTTGTTTGTTTGTTTGTTTGTTTCTGACAGAGAACAAGAAATGTATCTGGTTGCAGATACACTTAAAAGGCCATTTTCAAGATGGACTTTCTATGAAAAGCTGAACATTGTGAGGAAAGGGTTTAAAGTTTAAAATAGTTTTTACACTTATACTTCTGTTTTCTTTCCTGTAGAATCTGCTTAAAAACAGAATTTGCCCCCTAATTTAAATCCCCAGGAAAACTGTAATGCACGAAAAGACCGGGATGGACTGTTGTCATTTACATGGATTAATATTGATGCTTCTGCTAGACATGATAGGACAATACAATATGGCAATGTTTTTGTGTTCACCTGGTAGTGGAAGAGGGCTCAATTAGTGGAAACTTTATAACACTGACATGGAAGGCCGAATCTTCATACCACCCTGTAGGAGCCAGAAACTTTGCACGAAAAACCTTCCTTTATTGGTTAGTTATATGTAAGCATGAGAACTGTAAAACAAACCCTACATAGTTACAGTCTAAACATCACAGTCACAGTGTGAGGAGTATGATGACAAGACAGTAGTCACCTACAGCCAAGACAAAGCTAGACTCAGTGTACAGTCCACTGTGAAACTGGTGAGAAACCACGACGTTAAGGCACAGAATGTTTTGTTTCTAAGTAACCCTAACCCTAACCCTAACCCTAACCCTAACCCTAAGCTGGAATCAATTCAAGGAATTCAAGTTGTTGTGTGAGCTTAAATTTTTTGAACAAACAGATACTTTTCTATTTAGTTACTTTTGCTCTTTAGCTTATCTAGCATAATAATCTATATTACATTTTTATTCATATTCCCCAATATAAGAGTTTTGTGTGATAGCTGATAGCTTAACATCACAACATTGTAATGTTAATAAAACAACTAATGCAAGTCATTTTATATTTTATTTATAATTACTCTTTAACTAATGTTCAGTGTTTAAATACCTATAACTTTTAGAAAACATTTGAAACAAAAAAACAGTTTGGAAGACTTTTGCACATTACTTGAACAACGAGTTAGTCTGATGATGATAAATACTTGAAAAAGATTAAAGGTTATACACGTAAAAGAAAAAGTGCAAGTTAAACTGTAGCTGTTTTAGAAGGACACCTTCAGTGTGTGAAATACTTTCATCTGTGAAAAAGACCTACAAGTTCATGTTATTGTTAATATGTTGAATGTTAAAAAAACACGTTATTGATTATTTAAATCATTTGTGTCCTAAGAAGGAATGTCATTGATATACTCTTTTATTCCTGATTGTTACAGAAATGGATTCTTACTTTTGTAAAGTGAATGAAGTGTTTTCAGATTACATTGTGAACTTTATTCCCAGTGAAGCTCTGACCTTTACACTGAACTCACATTCCTGACTGAAATTATACAACATCACTCAATAAAACAAAAGGCAATAATGAGCTTAAAATACTGCAGCAGATTAACTAAAAGCAGGTGGGTAAAATCTGAAAACACAGCAAGAGAATAATCAGAGTTCTGTGACCATATACAATATGCATGGATTTTATTGAAAAAGACAATATTCTGTTCTGTATATAACTGTCTAGAAGCTCTGTCACTGAAACACAAATCAGATCACAGCTTCATTCACTATTTTATATTGCTTTCAAAATATTTTATTTTCAATATAATACCAAAGAAAACATGTTCTCATTCATTAATTTTAGAAATATAACTTGTTATTAGGACCATCATGTGTTTTGTTACCTTTTTGGAGTCTGGGTTTATAATATAAAATTACTCTGTAGAATAGTTTATAAACTGTGTTTTTCACATGACAAGAAAAATAAATTGTTCAATTATATTTTAGATTTATAGAATCAGAAAATCAAGTGTTTTAGACTTTCTGAATGTAACGTTATGCTGCTTTGGTGCAAAAGCACGGCCATCAATTGGTCTCATAAACAACTTTAATAATTCTATCTAAATTCTACCTTTAAAATGTTGTAATAATTGATTTAAGTACAAAGAGTAACTTTAAAATCAGATCATTGTAAATTACAATAAACCCCAAAGAATACGTATATGTAGTGCTTTAAGCAGACAGTGTACACTAACATGCTCCACACTACTGTGTATAAAGTGCTGTTTATATTTAACACATTTTCCACATAATAAAAATTTAAGCAAAACATTTAGATTCTTATTAACCGTTAGATGTACATCAACTGATCAGGTTTATTTACTTTTCTGTTAAAATTATTTTAAATGTAAATAGTTAGATGTTATTTCTATTAGTTATCTACTAAATCCTTTATAATGTATCATATAAAGGCTCTTACAGTGTACGCTGTGGCAGATATTCTAGAAGGTGTTTTGGTGGTTTTATGGTGTTATGGTGGATAACACAGTATTTATTTCCTCACGTACTGTTACTGTTTGTTTTTTATGTCTTGTGCAGAAAGTATAAATAGCTGTGATAGGGACACAGCTCACTGATGAGACAAGGAGAAGACCAATGAAGATTTGAGCATATACAGGATACTCCATTTTTACTGACTTTCCCTGTATTGGAGAGAAGACAGAGAAAACACACAACCCTCAACTGCAGCATCCATTTCAAAATGTTTATTATTAAAATATTCAATAAACTGTATTGCCAAAAGTATATGCACCCCTGACCATCACACCCACATAATACTATGGAGTTCAAGGCACACAAGTGGACAGTATTAAAGTTATTAATGTAATTGGAAATTAAGTTAATAATATGTATTCAAAATATTGTAACAATAAAGCTAATACTCTCCCTTTTGTTATTCACTGAAGACATTTGTGTTTGGTATCAAAATATGAATATTTTATTTTCCGATATTTAAATCTAGACTTTTTAAACAACTTTAACACATCTAGCACCTTTTATATGAACCAACCTATTTTTCAATTAATCAAAAGTTTGCTGACTAACAGGTATTTCTTTTTGCCCAGGTGTGTTCTGTTGGATTTGTTTATGAATAGCTCTGAATTTCTGCTCTTTGATAGAGTCCTGGGTTTCACATGTACCAAGACATTTATTGTTAATAAATAAACCATCATTCAGAGCAGAGAGCTGTCTAAGGGAGCCATTTTAAAGATAAGAAAAGTGCCAGAGAAAACAGTCTTTGCATAAGCATTATTCAATACAACAATTTCAAACATACTAAAAAGTGAATAAACCAACGGGGTATTAACATCCATACATGAACCAGGATGTTCAAGGAAAACATGAGTTGATGACAGAAACATTGTAAAATCTAAAAAATTACATCACAGTGACATCAAACACTGAATAAGTCAGTAACATCATCAACAACCTCCACTGGGCCAGAGTGAAGGTCTTTCAATCCACTGTTTAAAGAAATATAGCAGAGATACCACAAGATAAAATACTTTTATCAGCAGCAAAAGATTGGAATTTGTACAGAAATACAAAGATCCTCAAAAGTTCCTGAAAAAGATGAACCTCTAACAAAGTGATTACCGTAATTTATGGACTATAAAGCGCACCCAAATATAAAACATAAATAAGCCGCACCTGTCTACGAGCCGCAGGTGTCTACACTGAAACTAATTAACTTTACACAGGCTTTAATGAAAGACGGGTGTAACGGGTGAAATATGTTGTGCTTCCTTTAGGAGCATAGCGGTAATTTGGGAACAGCCTTCGCCGCATTTTTCCGGTATTTCCGGTATGTGTGCAAGACCGAGGAAAAAAACAAACAAACCGAGAAATATGTCCTTATTATTTTCTGATGCTCAGTTCTAAGTTTCTTTGACTAACCCGTAACGCTGTTGCCAAGAAAAATAAAAAAGCACGAGTTTTGGAAACCTGTCTGTGGTTATATGATTTCTGTTGTAACTGGAGTTAGCGAGCTCTCCCTTCACCCAGACTCAACACGCTACAACGGCTTGTATCTAAACAGTAGCCGACCAAGAAAGTCATCGTTCACTGTCTTCCTCCTTCCTTTCACAACTATTTCTCTCGAGAGTTTATCTTTTGGCATCGTCGTGCGATTAAAAAAAATAAGTTTTTTCTCCCGATGCCGTGCAGCTCAGAACACAGGTGAGGTGCGTTTTTTCGTTTCCGTTCGGAAATTTCATTGGTCTAATGTTATGGGGTTCAGTTTTTTGGCTTGAAGTTTGTGAAACTGTGAAAAACCCAGGAAAAATTTCTAAATAAGCCGCTCCGTTGTTTAAGCCGCAGGGTTCAAAACGTGGGGGAAAAAGTAGCGGCTTATAATCCGAAAAATACGGTAAATGACTAGGGTTATGATGGCTCATGATACAAATCATTCAAGCTCAGGTATCAAGTATATTTTGTGGTGGTGTCATGGATTTGACTTGCATGGCTGCTTCTGGAACAGACTCAATCTAATCCTTAATAATGATAGAACTTATGATGGAGCAGCAGAATGAATTCTGAAATCTATAAAAACATTTTGTCTGACAATTTAAAAACAATATAATTAGAGGGAGTTTAATCAGGCAGCAAGACAATGATTAAAAACACACTCCAGCTCAAAAATGACTTCATCTGGGAAAATGGAAGCTTTTTAACTGGACAAGTTCATCAGCAGAACTTCACAGAATTTATAAACATTTTACATCCTGAAAAAAAGATTAACAATAACTGAAAAAAACTGTGCCCTTGTTTCAAAAGAATCCAACAGTTTGGTAAAGCTTGGGCCACCGGTATGTTGCAATTTTTTGCTAGCAGGGAATATGTCAGCAAATATTACATTATATTTACTGTTTATGTGAATACTTGGGTGTTTTGCTACCAAAAGAGCTGTTGTCGAAAAATGCACCAAGTTGAACTGAAACTCCAGTTCCCATCAACCACAAGGCATTCAAATATGCTCTCCCTGCTAATGATTGAGCACAGCTGCATAAAATTTTCCACAACCACACACACACACATTTACATGCTGCCACCAGATAGCCATTGTGACTCTGTGACTTTAGCAAGCCTCTGAAATCATGTTTGATAACCCACTGGCTTGTTTCTGTTAAAATGTTTTAATTTCTGTTTAGTCAAGTCTATTTGTACAGTGCCTGAACCTCGCCTGTGTTTTGACCGTGCTTTTGCTTCACGATTTGGATTTGTTTGCTTTGGATAATAAGTTAAGTTTCTTTCGGCTTCTCCCGTTAGGGGTCGCCACAGCGGATCCTCTGCACGTTTGATTTGGCATATGTTTTACGCTGGATGCCCTTCCTAACGCAACCCTCCCCAATTTATCCGGGCTTGGGACCGGCACTGAGAGTGGCTGGGGATGGTTCCCTGACCGGGAATCGAACCCGGGTCGCAGCGGTGAGAGCGCTGCATCTTAACCACTAGACCGCTTTGGATAATAAAGACTTTAATTTGCAGTTGCATCTGCCTGTCCTCACATTATATGACAAAATATCAGGAAACTAAGCTAAAATTATATATATATATATATCTAGGGTATCTCATAATATTATGAATCATGTTAATGTTTTGATCTCAAACCCAAATATCTTCAGTACATAGCAGGGAAATTGTAGCTTAGTTTTTAAGGTGTTGAATGTTGGGTCAGGACGATGTGAGGTCAAAATTCCAGACTGTCACTGCTGGGATCCTGAGAAGGCCCTTAACTGCTCAGTTGTATAAAACACAAACTGTAAGTCACTCTTGATAAGGGCATCTGCCAAATGCCATAAATGTACATGTAAATAGCAAAAACTAAAAAGTGGCCTTGCTGTTCCAATGTGGCCGTATGTGATTGTAATAATGATGTGATGTGCATCACTTTTGATCACCTTAACTGAGCTGAAAACAAGCTTGAACAGTCTATATGACAGCTTTACAATCATAGCAGTCATGTTGTTCACATAAATAACAACAGCAATAACAGTTACAATAATACTCAACAATAAGATTTATTAAGATTTATTTGCATCTCTTACCATGTCTTTATCCCATGCCTGATATGTCGGTGTTCCTCCCTGAATATAACTTATAATATAGAAGATGAAAAGGCCAATCAGCAGTAATGGACTCACAAAAACCCACATGATTTTCCAGTACCAGTTTGGCCGATGACCCAGCATGTCCTCAATGTCCTTCTCAAACCTACAAACACATTTAATATAAGTATGTATATGTTTAATTGTGATCACTATGCTATCACTATCATGGGAATAAGCAATGTATTAATTATGCATCTAATTCACTTGAATGGTTTAAACACCAGAGGTGCCAATCTGCACAACCTACAGTATAGTGATTGGATATTTATTTATTTAATTAGATTTCTAGACATACAGATAAGTAAGACCAACATACACTAATGGCACTAGCTACGTGCTGCAAAAGTCAGAATGCAGGACTCTAACTCCTGTATATATATTTTAATAAGAATAAAAAAGCTTAATTTTATTCAGCAATCAAACATAAATACAGTGAGGAAAATAGGTATTTGAACACCCTGCTATTTTGCAAGTTCTCCCACTTAGAAATCATGGAGGGGTCTGAAATTGTCATCGTAGGTGCATGTCCACTGTGAGAGACATAATCTAAAAAAAAAATCCAGAAATCACAATGTATGATTTTTAAACTATTTATTTGTATGATACAGCTGCAAATAAGTATTTGAACACCTGAGAAAGTCAATGTTAATATTTGGTACAGTAGCCTTTGTTTGCAATTACAGAGGTCAAACGTTTCCTGTAGTTTTTCACCAGGTTTGCACACACTGCAGGAGGGATTTTGGCCCACTCCTCCACACAGATCTTCTCTAGATCAGTCAGGTTTCTGGCCTGTCGCTGAGAAACACAGAGTTTGAGCTCCCTCCAAAGATTCTCTATTGGGTTTAGGTCTGGAGACTGGCTAGGCCGTGCCAGAACCTTGATATGCTTCTTACAGAGCCACTCCTTGGTTATCCTGGCTGTGTGCTTCGGGTCATTGCCATGTTGGAAGACCCAGCCTTTGACCCATCTTCAATGCTCTAACTGAGGGAAGGAGGTTGTTCCCCAAAATCTCGCAATACATGGCCCCGGTCATCCTCTCCTTAATACAGTGCAGTGGCCCTGTCCCATGTGCAGAAAAACACCCCCAAAGCATGATGCTACCACCCCATGCTTCACAGTAGGGATGGTGTTCTTGGGATGGTACTCATCATTCTTCTTCCTCCAAACACGTTTAGTGGAATTATGACCCAAAAGTTCTATTTTGGTCTCATCTGACCACATGACTTTCTCCCATGACTCCTCTGGATCATCCAAATGGTCACTGGCAAACTTAAGACGTGCCTGGACATGTGCTGGTTTAAGCAGGGGAACCTTCCGTGCCATGCATGATTTCAAACCATAACGTCTTAGTGTATTACCAACAGTAACCTTGGAAATGGTGGTCCCAGCTCTTTTCAGGTCATTGACCAGCTCCTCCCGTGTAGTTCTGGGCTGATTTCTCACCTTCCTTAGGATCATTGAGACCCCATGAGGTAAGATCTTGCATTGAGCCCCAGTCCGAGGGAGATTGACAGTCATGTTTAGCTTCTTCCATTTTCTAATGATTGCTCCAACAGTGGACCTTTTTTCACCAAGCTGCTTGGCAATTTCCCCGTAGCCCTTTCCAGCCTTGTGAAGGTGTACAATTTTGTCTCTAGTGTCTTTGGACAGCTCTTTGGTCTTGGCCATGTTAGTAGTTGGATTCTTACTGATTGTATGGGGTGGACAGGTGTCTTTATGCAGCTAACGACCTCAAACAGGTGCATCTAATTTAGGATAATAAATGTAGTGGAGGTGGACATTTTAAAGGCAGACTAACAGGTCTTTGAGGGTCAGAATTCTAGCTGATAGACAGGTGTTCAAATACTTATTTGCAGCTGTATCATACAAATAAATAGTTTAAAAATCATATATTGTGATTTCTGGATTTTTTTTTTCAGATTATGTCTCTCACAGTGGACATGCACCTACGATGACAATTTCAGACCCTCCATGATTTCTAAGTGGGAGAACTTGCAAAATAGCAGCGTTTTCAAATACTTATTTTCCTCACTGTATATATTTACCCAATCAGCCACTTTACCAAGAAAACATGCTATTTATATGGTTATTTTGATGATGGGCCACCAGAAAGAGAAGACTCTGGACACAACTGTCAGCATGGTTCCAAATGGGCAGCACCACTTCAACACTTACATTGTGGAAAGCCAGTGCGCACATGGCCAAAAGGCAGGGAGGAGAAACGAGACACAGATGAAAGTAGATAATAAGACAAGCAGCTCCTCATTGTCTTTGAGAAGACAGCCAAGTATAAAAAAAGACCAGTGGCAGCTGCTCAGGGAGCATGAAAATGTCATTAGCGACATGTGGGAAGAAGGACAGTTGATTGTCCACAGTCACCCCAAGGTTGTGAGCAGTGACTAAAGGGGAGAGCAGAGAGTCATAAAGAGTTATACTGAGATCCTGACCAGGAGATGAATCACCTGGGAGAAGAGTTAAAGTGTCTTTCAGCTAAGTTTCTAAAAGAAGCCCATGGATTATATAGAGTACAAATGTAAATTACTTGACTGAGCCCAGCTGACATTGTGACAACCACACTTCTACCATTGCAGTTAGGAGGAAAGAATATTCTGACCCCATGGTAGACAGGCCACCACAGAAAAACACATGATCACAAGGTCTTTCCCCGAAGATGTCAGCCTACTGAACTCTATAAATAAAAGATGATCTCTACATCCAACTCAGTTGATTTAATTCTACTCATAAAGACTGTACATTAATGTCTCCATACTGTAAACTTACATTGTTTTCCATGATGCAGCTTACTGTTACTTTCTTCTGCTGCACATACATTTACTGCTGTACAAATTGCAATACCTCATGTTGCCTTCTTTTTTGCACTATTATTTTCACCTTCAAAAAATACCCTTCTGTGTTGATCCTCACATTGCACCCTATATAGTATTATTGTAATATATATAATACACATATATTGCATATTTGTACAGTTATACATTTGTATTAGATTTGTTTATATACATTGCTATTTGCCACTTCAGCATACAGATAGAAGGTTCAGAGCCTGGCCATGGCAACACCCACCCATGGGCCCAACCTGAGTGTCATCAGCCCATGTCAGAAGTTTTTATGCGATTGTGCACCAGTGCAACATTTGAAACAAAAGATAGTGGTGCCTGATGTGCTTTCTTTCTGTGGTGGCCTATCTGACAGTGCAAACTGTTTAAAATAGTTCTAAATGAATAACAGTAAACTATCCACCTTGTCGAAACAATCCACAAAGAGTCAAGGATGGTTGCAAAACAAAGGGCATCCACCCGGTATCTGTACAGTGATCCTATCAAAGTTTGCAGCAAGCATAAACATGTACATATGCATCTACTCACACATGTACTCATTACTCATTAGGGGTGTGACAAGATCTCATGGCCACAATATTAAACAGTGACTATATTTATCATTGAGGTGAAAAGCTGTCTTTCATACATCACAAGACATATATCACAAAATATTGATGCAGTGGAACCAAAATACACCATCCAATCACATGAACATTTTACTCACACAATGTTCAGTGTTATATTGTTAGACAACTGCTGTTTTCACAGATATGTAATATTGGGTTGTTAATCTGGTCAGGTATATAAAGGTATGGTCATAAGTAATATGAAGATGTTATAATGGTATAGACCGATTCTGAGGTTGAGGATTTTAAAACTTATCCTTCAACTCTGACTACAACATTGAGTGTGAAAATAATCATCTGTTCATGCTGAACAGTGTAAAAGCATGTATTATTTTTTATTTCATTCAATGTTATGCACTTAACTGATGTGAGTTTGCTGGTTATTCATGTCAGAAGTTTTTTTTAAGTGAGCATGACATTGTTATGGCTG
This sequence comes from Silurus aristotelis, assembly GCF_946808225.1. Lineage (NCBI taxonomy): Eukaryota > Metazoa > Chordata > Actinopteri > Siluriformes > Siluridae > Silurus > Silurus aristotelis. The sequence goes on along the minus strand of NC_139598.1, from coordinate 19,233,953 downwards.
TTATTAACTTGTATAAAATGCTTAGCATAATTCTTCTTATGTCTTTTACATGTAAAATCTATATTAATACTGAATTAATACTGCAAGAACAGTTAATTAAAAGTTTTATCATAGTGTATGAATAACATATAGGTAGTTATACAGGTAAGGATAAATTTCACTTATTTACCTTTTCAGCCCATAGATGTAGGAAACAGTGACAACTTCAATCAGCACGATGAAGAGCAACGAGAGCGTTGCACCATACTCATTAAACATCGTAAACCAGTAATTACCCGAAGGGGTGGTGAATCCCAAACCCAGCAACAAACAGAAAAGGCACACCAGACCTATACACACACACACACACACACACACACACACACACACACACACACACACACACACACACACACACACACACACAAAGGTTACTGCTACATGATTTAGATAGATAGATAGATAGATAGATAGATAGATAGATAGATAGATAGATAGATAGATAGATAGATAGATAGATAGATAGATAGATAGATAGATAGATAGATAGATAGATAGATAGATAGATAGATAGATAGATTTACAAGATATATATGGCTTTTCTAATTTGGAATTTATGACTCATTTTCTATTTGTTGTTTGCTGGGTTGTTTGTACCGTTCAGTGTGGCATTGTTGAAGTTCTGTGTAAGATTTTTGAAGTCCCTCAGTGGTGTTATTATGGCTGTTATGTTTCCAAGCATGCTTCCCATCCCCAACATCAGCAACATCAAGAAGTAGAGGACAGACCATAGCTGAGAAGCCGGCATGTTCATGATCGCCTCACTGTACACAATGAATGCTAAGCCAGTGCCCTCAACAGCCTAGACACACACACACACCCGCAAACACAAACACAAGCAAAACATGACACACAAAAGATGCACACACACACAAACACAAGCAAAACATGACACACAAAAGATGCACGCACACACACACACACACACACACACACACACACACACAAGCTAAACATGATTATTTAATCATTAAAACAGTGGAACACACACACACACACACACACACACACACACACATACCGTGTCCAGTTCAGCCTCCAGACTGCAGGGCTCTAGTTTATGCTGAATGAGCGTGAGCTGCTCAGGATGTGTGTGATTTAACACAGTAATCCATGACGTCACATTTTCTTTATTAATGGCATCTTCAGCGAGATTAAATGTATTTAGAAGTAAAACTCTCATCCTGCAATAAACAAATAATAAACAAACAATAACTTGCAAACAAGTCAAACTGTGAACAAATGGATTCCAGCAGCAGTTTTAATAATAAAAAAAGACTTGCTTTCATTTGTAAGAATAAATCTGTTAAAAAGTCTCCATAAACAATAAATAAAACAGTTACTGAAGATAAACTACAAGTGACTGCAGTAAACACTACATTTTCCTTTATTCTTCACATTTATATCTGATTTAAATTTATAACACTGAACACCACCCACCTCCATCACTGCTACACTCAACACCACCCTCCTTCATCACTCTTACACTGAACACCACCTACCTCCACCACTCTTACACTGAACACCACCCACCTCCATCACTGCTACACTCAACACCACCCTCCTTCATCACTCTTACACTGAACACCACCTACCTCCACCACTCTTACACTGAACACCACCCACCTCCATCACTGCTACACTCAACACCACCCACCTCCATTACTCTTACACTGAACACCACCCACCTCCATCACTGCTACACTCAACACCACCCACCTCCATTACTCTTACACTGAACACCACCCACCTTCATCACTCTTACACTGAACACCACCCACCTCCATCACTCCTACACTGAACACCACCCACCTCCATCACTGCTACACTCAACACCACCCACCTCCATCACTGCTACACTCAACACCACCCACCTTCATCACTCTTACACTGAACACCACCTACCTCCACCACTCTTACACTGAACACCACCCACCTCCATCACTGCTACACTCAACACCACCCACCTTCATCACTCTTACACTGAACATCACCTACCTTCACCACTCTTACACTGAACACCACCCACCGCCATCACTGCTACACTCAACACCACCCACCTCAATTACTCTTACACTGAACACCACCCACCTCCATCACTGCTACACTCAACACCACCCACCTCAATTACTCTTACACTGAACACCACCCACCCTAATCACTCTTACACTGAACACCACCCACCTCCATCACTCCTACACTGAACACCACCACCTCCATCACTGCTACACTCAACACCACACACCTTTCTCACTCTTACACTGAACACCACCTACCTCCACCACTCTTACACTGAACACCACCACCTCCATCACTGCTACACTTAACACCACCCACCTTCCTCACTCTCACACTGAACACCACCTACCTCCACCACTCTTACACTCAACACCACCCACCTCCATCACTGCTACACTTAACACCACCCACCTCCATCACTCCTACACTGAACACCACCCATCTCCATCACTCCTACACTGAACAACACCCATCTCCATCACTCCTAAACTGAACACCACCCACCTCCATCACTCCTACACTGAACACCACCCACCTCCATCACTCTTACACTGGACACCACCCACCTTTATCACTCTTACACTGAACAACACCCACCTCCATCACTCTTACACTGAACACCACCACCTCCATCACTCCCACACTGAACACCACCCATCTCCATCACTCTTACACTGAACACCACCCATCTCCATTACTCTTACATTGAACACCACCACCATCAGCATTACACTGAACACCACCACCATCAGCGTTACATTGAACACCACCACCGTCAGCATTACACTGAACACCACCACCATCTGCATTACACTGAACACCACCACCATCTGCATTACACTGAACACCACCACCATCTGCATTACACTGAACACCACCCACATCCCATTAGCTGTACTTATGCAGGAACAAAGAAACCGATGATTCTCTTCACTCTGAACTACTGAAACTGAAATTTTTAACCAGTTTATTGTTTTACTCAGTCTGACTTTACAGCTAGAACTGAGTTAATGTTTAATAGGGGTGTTAACAGAGTTAAATATATCAGTTAATACAGACAAGACTAAACACACACACTCACACCTCTCTAAGCAGCGCTCATAGTTGAATGTAGCTTTGAAGCCGTAGATGGAAAACGTGACAATGCTGGCAAAAACTGAAGTTCCACTGTTAATGAGGGCGATGACGATGGCCTGACGTTCAAAGTTGTTATTGTAATCATTATAACTGGCAAAAGCAATTAGAGACCCGAAACCCAAACCAAGAGAGAAGAAGATCTGTGTAGCAGCATTTATCCATGTCTGAGGATTCATCAACTGCTCCAGCTATACACACACACACACACACACACACACACACACACACACACACACACACACACACACAATACATTTACACATATACATACTATAGATGTATACCAATGGTCAATACACACCTGTTAAAAGGTCATGTTTTTGTGTTGTAAAACACACAGCAATAAACTCAAACATTAAACCAAGTTAAAAACGTTTTCCACTAGACACAGCAACCAACAAACTTTCTGTAAAAAAACAAACAAACTTTAAAAACTTTTTTCTTGTGACATTACAAAGAACATTCAATCCCACTAAAATTCAGCAATAACAATAAAACGTATAATGGGAAGACTTGGCTATGGGAACCATATTAAAGGAGCTACAGAAAATATCTTATCTTATATTCTGTGGCTCATGATCATTTTTGAGTCCGCCTGAAACCATGTTACAAAATATGTTATGGAATGATGAGATAAAAGTTTAACATTTTAGGCAAAAATCTAAAACATGTTAAGGAAAAAAAAAAAACAAGTTCATTACCCAAAGGAAACTATAACCACAGTGAAGCATGATGGTGGTAGCATTATACAGTTTAGCTAGAACTTGCACTTTAGTGAAGAAGGAATCAGAAATACCTACTATCTATTTTTTCCATAAACCCTGAAGGCCTTTTTAAACAATTAGAAAACTGTCACCTTCCAAGAAAACAGCAACGTAAAACACAAATGTCTTCAGAAA
>NC_139598.1:19204859-19224859 GCF_946808225.1 Silurus aristotelis | reverse complement strand
AAAAGAACATCATACCAACAGTAAAATATGGTGGTGGTTGTGTGATAATCTGGGGCTGTTTTGCTGCTTAAAGTCCTGAAAGACTTGCTGTGATAAATAGAACCATGAATTCTGCTGTTCACCAAAAATTCCTGAAGGAGAATGTCCAGCCATCTGTTCCTTACCTCAAGATGAAGCGAACTTGGGGTCTGCAGCAGGACAATGATCCAAAACACACCAGCAAGTCCACCTCTGAATGGCTGAAGAAACACAAAATGAAGACTTTAGAGTAGCCTAGTCAAAGTCCTGACCTGAATCCTATTGAGATGCTGTGGTGCCTTAAAAAGGCGGTTTATGCTCAAAATCCCTCCACTGTGGCTAAATTACAACAATTCTGCATAGATTAGTGGAGAAAAATTCAGCGCTGAAACAGATTCAGTGTAAGTTATCACACACTACTTTTTACTGAAGTACATGTCAGAGCACAAACTTCTTTACTTTAACTTGAGTGAAAAAGTGCAGTCAGAACTGTGTGGAGTTTTGCCACCTCTGGTGTTCTAGCTAAAATGTTTATGTTAACAGTTCTGTTTCTGATACCTCTCTCTCTCTCTCTCTCTCTCTCTCTCTCTCTCTCTCTCTCTCTCTCTCTCTCTATCTTTCTCACACACACACACACACACACACACACACACACACACACACACACACAGGTGTGATGACAGAGGACAATCAGATGTTTCTGTACTTTGCATATGGCAGTAATCTGCTGAAAGAAAGACTGCAACTAAGGAATCCTTCAGCCACACTGCAGTGTGTAGCCAAGCTTCAGGTAATTTCAACACTATATTTAACCCACATCTGCAACACTTTTTGGTTGCACTGATTGGAGATGAAGATGATGAGACAGAATATAGGGGAAAGGTTCCACATCTGATATGATGGTGTGCCACAAATAACCCTGACCTTAACACACAAAAAGCAATAAACTAACTAAAGTGAGGTGTTTATCTTGTGAGAAGACTTGTGTACGGTTTCTGATATAATTCTGGGTTAGAATTTAGCCCTGTTGTCTGCAGGAAATCAACTCCATGAACAATCCTGTGCAGGACTTTTGGTTTACATACAGATCCATTCTTAGTAGTAAATACTGAAGTTATTTTTTTACATATTTATATGTTCATATAAATATGACCTTCATTTTTTTTTTCATAATAAGATTTTGATAAACACTGTTAATTCTTTGTCATTGTTCAGAACTACAAGCTGGTGTTTGGGAATCCTAACGGAGTATTCAGTGAGCGCTGGCATGGGGGCGTTGCCTCTATTGAGCCGAATGCAAAAGGCACTGTGTGGGGCGTGGTATGGAGAATGAACACTGCTGATCTGGCCATCTTAAACAGGTACATACCGAGTGTGTGGGTGTGTTTGCAAATACAGTGGTGTGATTTCAGTTGTGTATTCTCTATATTCTGATACAAGAGGGTGGAGAGAGAAGTTGTGGTATTGTATGAGGAAGTCTGGTGTGTCAGAGAAGTATGTGAGGGTGGTGCAGGACATGTATGAGGACAGTGTGACAGCAGTGAAGTGTGCAGTAGGAACAACAGACTGGTTCAAGGTGGAGGTTGGACTGCATCAAGGATCAACTCTGAGCCCTTTTCTGTTGGCAGTGGTGATGGACATGTTGACGGACGAGGTCAGACAGGAATCTCCATGGACTATGATGTTTGTGGATGATATTGTGATTTGTGGTAGGGAGTAGGGAGCAGGTGGAGAAGATCCTGGAGAGGTGGAGGTACATGCTGGAGAGAAGAGGAATAAAAGTCAGTAGGAGTAAGACAGAGTACATGTGTGTGGATGAGAGGGAGAGCAGTGGAGGGGTGCAGTTGCAGAGAGAAGAGGTGGAGAAGGTGGAGGAGTTCAGGCACCTGGGGTCAACAGTGCAAAGTAATGGAGAGTGTGGTGAAGAAAAGAGTGCAGACAGGGTGAAGTGGGTGGAGAAGAGTGATAGCAGGAGTGATTTGTAATAGAAAAGTATCTGAGAGAGTGAAAGAGAAAGTTTATAGGACTGTGGTGAGACCTAAGATGTTGTATGGATTAGAGACAGTGGCATTGAGTAAAAGACAGGAGGTGGAGCTGGAGGTAGCAGAGCTGAAGATGTTGAGATGTTCATTGGGAGTGATGAGGATGGACAGGATTAGAAATAAGTTTATTAGAGGGACAGCGCATGTAGGACGTTTTGGAGACAAGGTGAGGGAGGTGAGATTAAGGTGGTTTGGAAATGTGCAGAGGGTTAGGGTTAGGACATGGGGTATATCAGTAGGAGAATGTTGAGGATGGAGCCACCAGGAAGGAGGAAAAGGGGAAGACCAAGGAGGAGGTTTATGGATGTGGATGAGGACAGGGGGGTATGGAGACGCAGGATCCACTGTGGAGACCCATAATGGGAGAAGCCGAAAGAAGATGATTCTCTATATTCTGATCTGTGTGTGTGTGTGTGTGTGTGTGTGTGTGTGTGTGTGTGTGTGTGTGTGTGTGTGTGTGTGTGTGCGCAGACAGCAAGGTGTAAACTCGGGTGTGTATTCTCCTGTGATGATCAACTTGCTGAGTGGGGATTGCACACTCACCTGTCGTACCTACATCATGGTCAATCGTGTTCAGGCGCCACCGCCTCCACACTACCTGAAGGTTTCCTGACACATTAACACATACATACACTCACACACACACACACACACACACACACACACACACACACACACACACACACACACACACACACACAAACTCAGAGAGATGGTTAGGGTTAGTGTTAAATGTAGAGAAGGCGTAGAGTTCAGGGCAGGACTGTACACTGCCAGGCAGCACAAAGAGAAACATTACATTTCTTTAAACGAAGACAAACATCAGTTACAATTTGAGCTATGGATATAAACACACTCAGGTAAAGACAAACTAATATAATCTATTACCAAACATGTACAAGTTTTAATCCAGGAGGACAAACAAGAAGCAGGAGAAACAGACTGAGCAAGAAAAAATTGTCAAAACCAGGGAAGAGGTGTTTGAGTTTAAAAACATAAAGTATGACTTCTCAGAGAGCCCAGAACACACGGCTTTAAACAGAAACACTGAAACAGGTGAACAGAATAATGACACATTTCTGCAATGAACCAGTAAACTTTTTTCCTGACCATCATTTATACAGGTGCATTATGAGTTTTTTATCACTCTAACATTTTCAACATGTGGAATTTACATAAACATTTGGATAGAATTAAAACACTTTAAGAACGATTATATTTAATCCCCATAATCAACAGATTACATTAAACACTAATCTGCAATAATCTGATCAGAGCATCATCTGTGTTTTTATCAGAGAGGAACTTCAGGAACATTAGCATGAGTGTGTGTGTGTGTGTGTGTGTGTGTGTGTGTGTGTGTGTGTGTGTGTGTGTGTGTGTTTACAGATGACCTGTTTTTAGATGAACTCTTAAATAATAGTGAAGAATTGCAATAAAATTATTTTTGGAGGCAAATGCTGCATCAGGTCTGCGTTTACACTGGTTTTGATATTTCAGGTGATAATGATGGGAGCTGAGCAGAACAAATTACCCACATCTTATCAAAATAAACTTAAATCCATCAAAACGAACAAGTACGATGGGCCACTTCCTGTGATGGATGAGATCCATGCTGCACTCAAGAAGTCCAAAAAAGAGTAAACATGAAGCTTCAAAACAGCCATTTAATCACCCAGTAACTGTACTACAGGACTAATCTACATATTCAAATACTTTTATTAGTTTTTAAGTCAAATGTGTTGTATAATGTTTGAACTTATTATTTCACATCTGTTCCTTGCAATGAAATAAAATCAGGAAATTTTCATATTTGTTTTAATAGTGTGTGTGTGTGTGTGTGTGTGTGTGTGTGTGTGTGTGTGTGTGTGTGTGTGTGTGTGTGTTTGGGGGGGGGGGTGCTACAGACTTAGTGTGTTTGTGAGGGGGGGACAGAATGGTATAGGGTTAATGTGGGGGGGCAGAGTGGTATAGAGTTTCTGTGTTTGGGGAGGCAGAGTGGTATAGAGTTAGTGTGTGTGAGGGGGCAGAGTGGTGTAGAGTTAGTGTGTGGGGGGGCAGAGTGGTATAGAGTTAGTGTGTGTGAGGGGGCAGAGTGGTATAGAGTTTGTGTATGGGGGGGCAAAGTGATATATAGTTAGTGTGTTTGTGTGGGGGGGCAGAGTGGTGTAGAGTTTGTGTGTTTGTGTGGGGGGGGGCAGAGAGGTGTAGAGTTTGTGTGTGGGGGCAGGGTGGTGTAGAGTTTGTGTGTGGGGGGCAGGGTGGTGTAGAGTTTGGGGGGGGCAGAGTGGTGTAGAGTTTGTGTGTTTGTGTGGGGGGGCAGAGAGGTGTAGAGTTTGTGTGTGGGGGCAGGGTGGTGTAGAGTTTGTGTGTGGGGGCAGGGTGGTGTAGAGTTTGGGGGGGGCAGAGTGGTGTAGAGTTTGTGTGGGGGGGGCAGGGTGGTGTAAAGTTTGTGTGGGGGGCAGGGTGGTGTAGAGTTTGTGTGTTTGTGTGGGGGGGCAGAGAGGTGTAGAGTTTGTGTGTGGGGGCAGGGTGGTGTAGAGTTTGTGTGTGGGGGGCAGAGTGGTATAGAGTTTGTGTGTTTGTGTGGGGGGGCAGAGAGGTGTAGAGTTTGTGTGTGGGGGCAGGGTGGTGTAGAGTTTGTGTGTGGGGGGCAGGGTGGTGTAGAGTTTGGGGGGGGCAGAGTGGTGTAGAGTTTGTGTGGGGGGGCAGGGTGGTGTAGAGTTTGTGTGGGGGGCAGGGTGGTGTAGAGTTTGTGTGTGTGGGGGCAGGGTGGTGTAGAGTTTGTGTGTGGGGGGGGCGGTGTGGTGTAGAGTTTGTGGGGGGGGGGCGGTGTAGAGTTTGTGTGTGGGGGGGCAGGGTGGTGTAGAGTTTGTGTGGGGGGGGCAGGGTGGTGTAGAGTTTGTGTGTGGGGGGGCAGGGTGGTGTAGAGTTTGTGTGTGTGGGGGCAGGGTGGTGTAGAGTTTGTGTGGGGGGGGCAGGGCGGTGTAGAGTTTGTGGGGGGGGGCAGGGTGGTGTAGAGTTTGTGTGTGGGGGGGCAGGGCGGTGTAGAGTTTGTGTGTGGGGGGGCAGGGTGGTGTAGAGTTTGTGTGTGGGGGCAGGGTGGTGTAGAGTTTGTGTGGGGGGGGGCAGGGTGGTGTAGAGTTTGTGTGTGGGGGGGCAGGGTGGTGTAGAGTTTGTGTGTGGGGGGTCAGGGTGGTGTAGAGTTTGTGTGGGGGGGGCAGGGTGGTGTAGTTTGTGTGGGGGGGGCAGGGCGGTGTAGAGTTTGTGGGGGGGGGGCAGGGTGGTGTAGAGTTTGTGTGGGGGGGGGCAGGGTGGTGTAGAGTTTGTGGGGGGGGGCAGGGCGGTGTAGAGTTTGTGGGGGGGGGCAGGGTGGTGTAGAGTTTGTGTGTGAGGGGGCAGGGTGGTGTAGAGTTTGTGGGGGGGGGCAGGGTGGTGTAGAGTTTGTGTGTGGGGGCAGGGTGGTGTAGAGTTTGTGTGGGGGGGGCAGGGTGGTGTAGAGTTTGTGTGTGGGGGGTCAGGGTGGTGTAGAGTTTGTGTGGGGGGGGGCAGGGTGGTGTAGAGTTTGTGTGTGGGGGGCAGGGTGGTGTAGAGTTTGTGTGTGGGGGCAGGGTGGTGTAGAGTTTGTGTGGGGGGGGCAGGGTGGTGTAGAGTTTGTGGGGGGGGGCAGGGTGGTGTAGAGTTTGTGTGTGGGGGCAGGGTGGTGTAGAGTTTGTGTGGGGGGGGCAGGGTGGTGTAGAGTTTGTGTGTGGGGGGGCAGGGTGGTGTAGAGTTTGTGTGGGGGGGGCAGGGTGGTGTAGAGTTTGTGTGTGGGGGGGCAGGGTGGTGTAGAGTTTGTGTGTGGGGGGTCAGGGTGGTGTAGAGTTTGTGTGGGGGGGGCAGGGCGGTGTAGAGTTTGTGGGGGGGGGGGCAGGGCGGTGTAGAGTTTGTGGGGGGGGGCAGAGTGGTGTAGAGTTTGTGTGGGGGGGGCAGGGTGGTGTAGAGTTTGTGGGGGGGGGCAGGGCGGTGTAGAGTTTGGGGGGGGGGCAGGGTGGTGTAGAGTTTGTGTGGGGGGGGCAGGGTGGTGTAGAGTTTGTGTGGGGGGGGCAGGGCGGTGTAGAGTTTGTGTGGGGGGGGCAGGGTGGTGTAGAGTTTGTGTGGGGGGGGGCAGGGTGGTGTAGAGTTTGTGTGGGGGGGGGGCAGGGGGTGTTAGTTATGAAAGTTATAATTATATTAGTTATAAAACTATTTAAAGTGTCTTTTTTTACTTCTGTTATGTGAAATTCTGGAACTTAAGATGAAGAAAGAAGAAGAGAAAAATATTTCAGTTCATGAGGTCTGGAGAAATTCCAGCTGAAGAAAGTAAAACCTTAAGTGTGTAAAGGCTTTATGTTGGAGCTGATATTTAGCGTGAGAATTAACACATCTCAGCTTTTTCACTTTCGCTTCCTCCCTTCACTTCCCTCAGACTGGGAGATTCTCTCTCCCTGCTCATATCCGCCATTCCACCACCAACTTTCCTTCAGCTCCCGGTTCTCTCTGGAACACGCAGGTAGGAGTTTTTCTTTCTACAAAATGTTTTTTTTATTATTTATTTCAATGTCAGTTTCTCATCAGCTGTAGCGCAGTTTTTTTATTTTTTTTTTACCAAACAGAAAATGTTCTCTCACACACACACACACACACACACACACACACACACACACACAAAATCTTTCTGAAGTAAATGAGATAAAATGACGCTAGGGTAAAGGCCAGGTGTAGGAGTCGAGCCGCGGTGTCGGAGGTAAAGTTTCCCTACGCGAGTGTGAATAATCGAACCCCCCGCTCTAACACCCGGAAGTGTTCCGTGCCGCTGTGTTTCACCAAAACGCGTCTCTCGCTCGATAAGCAAATTCGGCAGCGACGCGGATTAGGTAGGGTCAGTGCTGCCCCAGCTCTAACGCACACACACATATATACATATATATACATACACACACACACACACACACATTATGGTAACAGGTTAATCAAACCGCGCATGCGCAGAGAGGTCTTGTGTTATATAATTACAACATATAGAACAGATTATTTTAAATATACAAGTTGGTTTGAAAAATGCAGATGTAGATGACAGGTGGGTATTCAAAGTATCCAATTTACATATATAAATGTTTTATATTTATTAAAAAAATTGGATTTTCTGTGTATATTGATGTTTGTCATTTTCTCTATTTTGTTGGGTGGATTTGTATAAAGATTAGTATATCATGAATAAATTATTTAATCATCAATTTTTTTATTTTACTTTTCATTAATTTAATACAATAGCACAGCAGGTATCAGTTGATCAGGTGAGATCATTTTATAAGCCTGAAAACATGTCAAACTCATTATCCCAGACAAAATACCAGGGTTTATTTTTTTATAAGTGGTAACATCTTAAAGCATAACCAAATTTTTCCAATGCGTGATGCAGACCAGGTGAGTGTTGAAGAACTTTATACAGCCTGGGATTTGTTTAACATTATCAGGCTGAAAATAGTTTACTCCCCACAAACAGAACCTGTTAAGAATCTTTAACTATAAAACGTTGTTATAATTTGTTATAATAAGAATCCCAGAGTATTGATTATTAGGAATAAACCTAGTCCACATTAATGAGGTTTAGTTAGATAGTTAGGATATAAACATTTACAGTAACCTCATTGATATTAGCTGTAATTAATGTTTCTTAAGAAATTCCAGTGTCAGTTCATTTAGGCTGTGTTCATTTTCAGACATCAGGTTCCAGCATCGTTCATGGAAAGAAAGGGTTGTGAAATTGTTTGGTTTCTAAAACACAGCGTTGTACACAGGCTACACAACAACAACCGAGAGGACAGGGAGCTGGTCTAGAGAGGACTCTGCTCTCAGCACACTGCTGGTTTCTTAAGGACATCTTTTCCCACAGACTGGAAACTCAGAAAATAATGTCAGAATACAGCTAATGTGAGAGTTGTGTAGAGCAGGAAAGCTCATTGGTTCTGATGATGGGCTGTGTGGGTCAGGATGGAGCTGAAGCTCCTCTCGATGCCTGTAGATTACTCACACTTCACAGAGAACTTTTAGTGAAAAAGGTGAAAAATACACAATGCATTTTAGACAATCTGAAGATGAATGGCTTCATCTGCAATGAAGACATTGAGATCATCCAGCGTTCCATTACTAAAACAGAGCAGGTACTAAAACACATCTTTCTTACTCACACACACACTCAGACATTCTCACTCACTCTCACACACTTACTCACTCATAGACACACTCACTCTCACACTCACGCACTCACTCACTCTTACTCAACACTCGCTCACACATACTCACACACTTACTCACTCACATTTACACTCACTCACTCTCACACACACACTCACTCACTCTCAGACACACACACACACACACACTCTCTCACTCACACACTCACTCACTCTCACACACACACACACACACTCACTCACTCACTCCCTTTCACACACACACACTCACTCACACTCACTCTCACACTCACACTCACTCACTCTCACACACACTCACTCACTCACACTCACTCACTCACACACACACACACTCACTCTCACACACTCACACTCACTCCCACACACTCACTCACACTCACTCCCACACACTCATACACACACTCACTCACTCTCACTCACACACTCACTCCCACACACTCATACACACACTCACATTTACTCACTCACACACACTCACTTTCTCACTCACACTCACTCACTCTCAGACACACACTCACTCTCACACACTCACTCTCACACTCTCACTCACACACTCACTCTCACACACACACACACACACTCACTCTCAAACACTCACACACACTTGCTCACTCACACGTTAGTATACACATAAGAATGTTTCCTTCTTTATATTATCAGGTGCGTGAAATCCTGGAGTTGGTGCAGAGTAAAGGTAAAGAGGCGTCTGCATATTTTATTCACATTCTACACCAGGCGTATGATGCCTTCATTGACCTTCGGCCTTGGTTTAACGAAATTCACTACGCTCCAGCCGAGTGTGTGATGGACATACCTGTGATTAACACAGACCCCAGTGAGTCTTTTTATCCAAATTACATAGAAATTGTGTCACGTGCAAAACTTTGCTGCATTAACACTGTTTTTTTTCTACAGTTAGCAGATACAGTGAGAAACTCAGGCAAGAACTTAGCAGAGACACTCAGTTCATCACCTCATACTCTCAGAAAGAGGAGACACGACTGGATGAGCTTTATACAGACACACAGATGGAAATCCTGAATGAGCGAGGAGAGAGCCTGGGATTTCTGCAGAGTCTGGACGAGATTCTGGGAGAAGAGGGCGTGTTCAACCAGCTGGCTGAGACCATCTTCATCTCAGGTGATGCTGGAGTGGGAAAATCCATTCTGCTCCAGAAACTCCAGAACCTGTGGTCCAAAAGAAAGTTAAACACTAATGCAAAGTTCTTCTTCACATTCAGATGCAGAATGTTCAGCACCTTTAAGGAAACTGATGAGATTTCAGTGAAGGATCTGATATTCAAACACAATTGTTATCCAGATGGAGACCCAGATGGTGAGGTGTTCAGCTACATCCTGCGATTTCCAGAGTCTGTACTTTTCACATTTGATGGATATGATGAAATCCAGTTGGATTTTGATTCAGAAAACATGCCAGAAGTGGTTTCTCCTGAGGAACGAACGCACCCACTTTTGGTTCTCATGAACCTGCTGAGTGGAAAATTGCTCAAAGGTTCCAGAAACATTCTAACAGCTCGGACCGGCACAGAAATCCAGAGCAAAGTGATTCGGAAGAAGGTGTTTTTGAGAGGTTTCTCACCAAAACATCTCAGAAAATATCTGTCTTATCACTTTCCCCAGCAGGAGCAGAGGGACAGGGTGTCTGTGCAGCTGGACGCGAACCCTCACCTATGTGGACTCTGCTCTTTCCCTTTGTTCAGCTGGATCATTTTTAAGAGCTTTAAGCACCTTCAGAATATGTATGATGATGTGGAGCTGCCAGGCTCATGCGTCACTCTCACAAACATCTTCCTTCTGCTGTCGGAGGTGTTTCTGAGCCGGAGCAGTAAGAGTGCTGGACTCCTGAAGAGAAGCACACGATGCACTGCAGAAACCTTCAGATCAGGCCTAAAGATGCTCTCCGCCTTTGCTAAACTTGCCCTGCTGGGTTTGGAAAAGAGCAGCTTCATTTACACTCATGAAGAGGTTTCCTCCTGCGGCCTGAGTGATGATGATGTTCAGTTCGGGTTTCTGAGGCCCGTCGGTCACTACGATGCGTGTGGTGCTTCGGCAAAGTACGAGTTTCTCCATGTGACACTGCAGTCATTTCTGGCTGCGGTTTGCCTTGTCTTGGATTTGAACATCGTCTCAGATGAGATCCTGAGGTTCTTCTCTAAGTGTGAGTTTCATAAGACATCCCATTTGATCTGCTTGTCCTGTTTAGGGATGTCGTCTCATCCAATAAATTCAGATCCTTTTCAGACAAATGAACACTTTCAGTTTGCAAACCTGTTCCTATGTGGCCTGCTTTCCAAATCCAACACCTTCCTCCTGGAGCACCTCGTTCCTCCAGCATCCCTGAAGAAAAAGCGAAAGGCTTTGAAATCCTACCTTTCCTCCAGCATAAAGACACACCTCAGCGGCCTGCCTCGCTGCCCAAGCACTGATATTGAGGGAAATAAAGTTCATGTGATGCCAAACTTCCTGTGGATGCTGCGCTGTATATTTGAGATCCACAGCGAGGACGTGGCTCGTCTAACAGCTAAAGGGATCTCAGCAGATTACCTCAAACTTGCATACTGTAACATCTATTCAGCTGACTGCAGCGCTCTCAACTTTGTCCTTCATTACCACAGGAAGCGTTTAGCAGTTGATCTGGACAACAACAACATCAGTGACTATGGTGTGAAGCAGCTTATTCCTCTGTTCAGCAAAATGACTGTGGTCAGGTATGACTCATTCCAAACAGCTCAGTGTAAAAAAAAAAAATTCCTAGTGGTTCTCCATGTTCTCCATATTCTCCATGTTCTTCATGTTCTTCATCTTCCTTAGGTCCTTTATGTTCCATGTGTTCCTTGTTCCCAGCATTAAAAGAGTTCCCATGTTTTCTCAGTGTTTCCTGTTCCCAGTGTGATCTAGGTTACATGAATTTAATGACTTTAATAGAAATCTGGATTCACATGGTGCTTCTGATCAGGAAGAAACAGTTGTTGAAGATAAATGAATGAAATCTGGGTTTGTGCGCAGGTTTTGTGTGAATCAGCTCACAGACAGCAGTGTGGAAGTTTTGGCTACAGAACTCCTTAAACACAAAATCGTAAAAGTTTTGGGGTAATTTCGCATTAAATCATAAGTATTTGTATTAGTTTATTCCAAAATATATCAATTTATTACCATTTTTTCTCTTAAATACATTTATAGGCTGTATAAGAATTACATTACAGACATCGGAGCCAAACTGGTGGCACAGATAATTGAAGAGTGTCCTCACATCAGAACCGTGAAGTAGGTTACATTTTAACTCTCCCAGTTCCATTGAGTCACATTTATTTGTGGTTGTAATTTCTATATTTGGTTTTGCTCTAGTTCAGTTTTTCACGTACTGTCTCCATCATGAACACATTGAGTGCACGGTCACTGACTTTACACTGTACAGTTTATCAAATATAATCATTAAGACAAATGATTTGTGTGAATGTTTTTGATGTGTGTAGACTCGGCTATAATCAGATCACAGCCGAGGGGGCGACATTTCTTGCTGAAGCTATTCAGAAAAGTAAATCGATCTTCGAAGTTGGGTAAAACGGCAGCTCACAGACACACGAGTAGGAAGTTTAAACCTGAATAAAGTCATAAATTATGTTTTAATGTTCAGTTTTTGTGTTCAGCATGTGGGGAAATAGCATCGGAGACGCCGGGGCTCACGCTTTCGCTGAGGCAATAAAGAACCACAGCAGCTTAACGAACCTCAGGTAAGTTTAATTATACAGTTATCAAGTTCACAGGAGGAACAATCCGTAGGAGAAATTAAAGTAAACAGGAAGTGACCTCACACAAAGGTCAGAATCAGAAGGTTTAACATATTAAACTTTTTAAATGAAATTAATTTTCTTTCTGTAACTTTATTGTTGTTTTTAGTCTGTCGGCAAACGGGATCAGCTCCGAGGGAGGAAAAAGTTTAGCAAAAGCGCTAACACAAAATAACAGCCTTCACATCTTCTGGTGCTCATCACATATATCATATTTATGTGCTTAAATGTTTTTTGTGTGTGTGTGTGTGTGTGTGTGTGTGTGTGTGAGTGTGTGTGTGAGTGTGTGTGTGAGTGTGTGTGTGAGTGTGTGAGTGAGTGAGTGAGTGAGTGAAAAAGAGAAAAAAAATACTAAAGATATTTTACTATGTTGTTTTTTAGGCTGATTCAAAACAAAATCTCAGACGATGCAGCTGTGGAGCTCGCCAAAGCCTTTGAGATGAACTCAGCACTCACACACCTGATGTAAGACTCCAGGCCACATGAACACTGCACTTTTTATTTACACTGAACTGAAACACCACCAAACACACAGTTATTATTATCAGACAATACAGTTTTTGTTTTTATGAAATATTGTCATGTGGTGTGTGTCCAGGTTAATTGACAATCAGTTTTCTGCTTGTGGAGTGGAACAGCTCAGTGAAGGTCTAAAACACAACATAACAATAAAAGAAGTCAAGTAAGTTGCAAACACACACACACACACACACACACACACACACACACACTCACACACTATGATGCAGATACAGGCAGTGCAACACCAGAATGAAGGTGCTCTAATCTGCAAATTGTCACAATACTATAAGATGAACAAATGTTTATTTTCTATAAAACACAATAGTTGTGTTATGAGGTGTTTGTTACAGACAACTGTAACACAACACCATCAGAATAATAGTTAGTATTTAAACTCTGGGAAATAAAAATCCATACAGTCTCCCATGTCAGTTACAGTTTTAGTGATGTAACACACACACACACACACACACACACACATTCATATTTATACACAATAAACATATGAACATACTGCACATGTAACATGTTTAATATGTATTAAACATGTGATGGTATTGGAGTGAATAGTTTATAATGTGGTTATTGTGAATGTGTGCAGTTTAAAGGGGAATCAGGTCAGTGTGGAGGACGAGTCTCGCTTCAGGGATGAGAAAAGACTTAGATTCTGCTGAGGGATTCAACAACAGAATGTCCTGTTACATGACTGCTGCAGTGTTTCCACACCTGTACCACAGTATCTAACCCAGAGTCCTAATTCAGAATCTGACCCTGGAGCAGAGAGAACCTGCACAGAAATGCACATCTCATTAATGTAAACACAGTAACCTGAGCTCAGGATCAAATCTGAAAAACCTCAGCACTACCTGCTGTAGCACCATGCAGCTCAGGGAGCTTACAGGATCTTTACTACCAGCGTGAATTTTAACTATTTTAAAAAACAGTTTTTATATATAAATGATTACAAGATATTACTATCTTCTCCCTAAAGACTTGAGAGATGGCAGAGATGTGTGATGAAACATCTTCCTACTGATGTCTGTAAATATCCATCCGTCTGTTTCAGCACAGAGGGACTCTATTAAACACCTCCACCGGCTCCCTCTTTATTCTAATTCTCATTTTATTAAAACCAGAATCTCCAGAAAAAATCTCATCCACCTTCTCAGGTTTCTTCTCTTTTCTCCCCCAGTGTCCTGCTACAGAAATAAAAGTTAAAATGTCTAAATGCACTGAAATACTTTATTTATTTTAGTTAAATTAACAGTGAAGCTTTACAGAAGATTACAGGAATGACATCACACATTTTATAAGGAGATGTAAAGAAGATTAACCCTTGTGAGTTTTAGTGCAAAAAGAGGGAAAAATATACAATGCTTTTATCACCAAGGACATGATTCATGATATACACACACACACACACACACACACACACACACACACACACACACACCAATCACTAAACTAAAGGAACTTAAGTGTTATTTACTGACATGCAAAAACACTGAACTGCAGCTTACTTTTTCCACTTAGTGTTTGTGTGTATAATCGTATTAGAATTAAAACAGTAACTAATTTATTGCTCCTGATAATAGTAAAAACATTCAAAACTGAATCTGAGTGCAATGCATTCTGGGTAACTTCATACTTAAACTCTCCAGACGCTCATCAAATGAACTGAGAAGGGAACTGGACGATAAAAAAATTAAGTAATAGCAATTTCTCTAACACACACACACATGCGCACACAGTAACAGTTCCTGGCCTTCATTGCTGCTTTTATTGAATTGTAATTGTAAGTCACACAATCATAACTGTTTATTTTAGTGTGTACACAGGTCATGCAGAGATTGGAGTATTCTGGGCCAAAAGTCTGATCTAACCGCTCAGTGTAGCACCACATACATGTATTGCTTGTACTAAATACACACGCTCGCGCGCACACATACACACACACACTCACACACTGTTCTCTAAAGCATTGTTTGTGTGTGTTCTCTCATTGCTTTATTTCAGTCCCTGAAGCAGCAACATCAGTGTTATTATTATTGTTGTTATTGTACTTGTGTGTGTACGTGTGTACAAAAGTTGTAAATGTGTACTGACTAATCACAAAATGGGCGTGGTCAATGATGAAGGGTGTGGTGTGAGGTGGGCCAAGGAGGGACATTCTGAGGAAAATGAGTTTATCTGTACACACATTATCATAACCCACATGTTCATGCACACAACGCTGTGTGTGTGTGTGTGTGTGTGTGTGTGTGTGTGTGTGTGTGTGTGTGTGTGTGTGTCAAGTCATCTATTACCAACTTGTAAACATTTTTAATAAAAAGTTTCAAAAAGGAATAGTATTGTTAAATATGACATTCCCCTTATATACCCTCACACACACACACACATACACACACTTTTTTGTTGTTGTAAAGAATCATTTAAAGAGCTTCGTTCTTTTCTTTATCCTGAAAGAACACAGATGAAAAGCAACCTGCAACACACACACACACACACACACACACACACACAGTGTCAGATGGTTGAATACATATCTTTAGTATCTCAATTTAGTGTCTAAAACACCAGACTCTACAATCACATCAAAATGAACAACGTTGTGAAAGCTAAAGTGATGGTTCAGTTGTTTGAATGTGGGGCTGCATGAGGTTTTTATGCTGGTCAGTTTATTACCTGTAGTAACTAATGCTAAGCACTCTTCCATTTTGCCGGAGCAAAGTGCAGAACCAGATATATAACAACAACTGAAGACAGCTGGAGTAAATAAAGGCCTGGCAAAGCATCTAGAAGGAGGAAACTTGGTGTCTGCTGATGTCTTCATTAGATTGTTTTATTTTATTAGAATTTTAGACCTGCACTTTAGTAACATCAAACTTAAACATTTTACTTCAGTAAAATACTTCCTCCTGAACTGAACCACAATTTCTCTGTGTGTGTGTGTGTGTGTGTGTGTGTGTGTGTGTGTGTGTGTGTGTGTGTAAGAGAGACAGAGTTGATACCTGTCACTGTTTACCACATGAAGCTCCTTTGCTGTGTGTATTGATGTTTGTGAAATCTGATTCAGGGTACAGCCTCAAGCCTGGCACCGTGAAGATAGAGGACACTAAGAACACACACACACACACTTTCTCTCTTATTGACAATTCTGTTCATGAATGCAATCGTATCTGCTCAGGTGTGTTACTGACTGTCTGAAAGATTCCTCAGTTTATCAGGTAACTGGCTGAAGAAGTCGTGCTGCAGCGCCATGGGAGCAGTAACACGCTGCTTTGGGAAACACTGCAGGAACCTGGAGGCTAAATCTTCTGCGTGATCCACATGACCTAACCTACACACACACACACACACACACACACACACAATGCAATCACAGTCACATATTAGCTCACACACACTTACGCACATACACATTGCTTTCACAGACACACACACTTACACACATAGATGCACATTGCTTTCAGACACATTGCTCACACACTTACACATATACATACATACACATTGTTCTCACATACACACACTTACACATATACATACATATACATTACTCTCACAGATAGACGCTCTCACACACACACTTACACATACATATACATTACTCTCACACACACACACACACACACACACACACACACACACATTGCAGTTAAACTTACTTGTTCCAAGCTTGTCTAAGTTTTTTGGCACTATATACAGGAAAACGTCCTGCAGAGGAAGCACACCCATGCAAACAAATCACACACACACACACACACACACACACACACACACACACACACACACACACCATTATCAGATTCTTTATATGTAATGAAATACACCAGGCCCTTTGAAATGTTCGTTTACACACATGTGCATGTGTGTGTATTTTCACCTGGTTTGAAGTGAGGAAGTGAGTGAACACCTGGCCATGTTTCTTCAGATGGAGTACCGAGAACCTGCAGACAGAGAGGGAACTTTTCATCTAAGTTCTAAAAAAATTACAGAAAATCTCCAACAGCACAGACTCTCTCTCTCTCTCTCTCTCCCTCCCTCTCTCTCTCTCTCTCTCTAACTTCTTTATACTTTAGGTGTTACTTTAGTTAATAAAATAAAGCATGGGTAGGGAGGGAAAAAAAAGGTGGGGGTGGAGGTTTGTATCGAGGTGTGATGGTGGGGCGGCCGAGCGGTGGTACCCAGCCGGTCTCACTCCGGCACGGGGCGTGCTGTGAGACGACCCACAAGGTGATGGTGAAGCAGGTGTTAGTGGCTGTAGGTGGGCTTCGCGAACATAATGTTGGCGTGGAACAAGGCCGTCGTAGTGTTTGTGATGGAGAAACAGCTGGTGGATCAGCTGAGCGAGTTTGGCGTATGGTTAGTGGGTAACACTTTCTGTTTACACTGCTGGCATCAGTAACAAACAGTGTAACATGTTCAAAACTCCCGCCGTTTAGAGCCAAGGAGGAGAAGAGCGCGAGCTGTCTCGATTCGGGAAGGTAGCGAGCGGCATTAACATGGTGACGCTAAATTGTACACACCCGGAGCTGAAACACGTCATGTCGTTCAGGTGGAGTGTGCTGATGTTCCTGAAGGAGCCCTCATTGGAGATCTCCTTCAGAGTTACACATGAAGGTAAATCCTACATGCTATATGGAAGCTCTGGGAACATGAAGTGCTTTGAATGTGGAGACATCAGGCATAAAAGGGTCACATGTCCACATAAAGCACAGCCTAGTGAGGTAGAAACACCACACAGGGGGCGGAGTGAATGCAGGGGGCGTGGCTACTGCTCAAGCTGCTGCTGCTGCTGAGGCTGTTCCAGAGAGCAGTGCTGGGGTTAAGTGCTGTGGTGCAGCAGGCAGGAGACATCAGTGATGCTCGACCTGCGTGTATAAGAGACACTGGTGGACTCCAAACTCCAAGACAGGAAGGAGGACAGTGTAGCTAAAGAAGGGAACAGGACAGAAACAGAGAGCAGTGATGTGATGTAGGGAAATGGAGGTGAAGCCACACTGGTGAAAAAGTAAAAAGGTAACAACAGAGTGCAATAGAGTGGAAATAGAAGACATGGGGTCAGCAGCAGGAGATAGTGTTAATCAGATGGAAAATGACAGTGTAATAACCGATGATGTTACAGAAGAAGCCAGTGTGTACGGTGAACCTGAGGTGTAGGTAACAGAAATGGATATGGAAGACGAGGAAGATGCTACACAGAACAATGAAGATAGCGAATATGAGGAGGAGACAGAGAACAATACTGTTGCTGCAAAAAAAGAAAAAAACAGCAGAAGCTCCTCAACATACAGGTTTCGCTTGAGAAAAATTGCAACAAGGCTACGAAAGAAGAAAAAAGAACGACAAAAAAAAAAAGGTCACGTCACCAAAGTGTTTTCTTTCCTGCTTTCGCCATCCTCATCTGCTCTTCTTTCCTCTTACATCTCTTCTATATGGATAAGTTAAGAGTCAACACTTTAGACATTAATGAGGGAGGGATAAAAAGAAACAGGCTGCAGAATGGGGGATGAGGTGGGAAGACGAACTCTTCTTTATTTATGGGTCAAATATCAGTGCTGGAGAAGCAACTTTTAATTTAAAAAAAGAGTAAAAGCAACCATCAGCTCTACTGGTACAAGCTGAAATCAGAGGAATGAATTTTTTATTTATAAATGTTTATGCCTCAAACACAGGAAGTGAGCAAGAGAAAACCTTTTATAAAATAAGAGACGTAATCACGCAACATAGCAGCATCCACATTGTAGTCATTGGTGGAGACCCACACATCCAATCTTAGTTTCCAGAATCTGTAGTTTAAGATTAAATAACTAAAACATGGATTTATCCATGGAGAGAAAAGAACCAAGGAGTAAAACAATACACATGGATAAAAACAACTGACACAAGAATAAGTGCTGCAAGTTTAGATAGATTTAACATTAAAAAATTAACTGAAACATTTTAAACCACCAGTTGCACATGGGCTGTTTTATCTCTAATTCCGAAGTGAGGGGACTGTTTTTTTTTTTTTAACTGGAGGCCTGTGGCTCTTCTATGTACAGACTACATAATACAGTGGAACCCACTTATCTCGACCTCGGTTAACTCGACAACCGTATTAAGTCGACGTTTTTGAAGTGAAACCGCCAAATTCTCGCTTTGTCTAAGCATTTTTTATCGGTTATGTCGACTTTTTTTATGTCGCCGAACCCTGATATCTCGAGCACAAGAGGGGAAAAATTTGCCATTTAACGTCAGTTATCTCGGTGCAGCCGCAGAAGAACTCGCGAAAGTGGCGGAAAAATCAAGTCTTACAGATGCTACAGGTGTTGTATTGTATACTGGTGAATCTCTGCTGTTAGTTAGTGCACATATGCCTTTTGTTGTTAAAAGCGCAGCCTGTGAGAGAGTGCCGGTGGGAAGACACGTACCGGGATACGCATGCGCGATAACAACCACCGCCATGAACCAACATATACCACCAATAACGGACAGTGAGAGTGTGGAAGTGTAAATAGGAGCTGGTGATGATGATAAACGAGCACCAGATGTGCGTGATTGAAGTCGGGAGCTTCAGAGAAAGCGGCCGAGAAAACACCTGCCACGCTGAAGGGGGGGCTGAAGGGGGCGTGGCAGGTGGATTCATGACGGATAAACGTGTACTTTATGTATTTTTATAGCATGCCTTCATCAAACACATCGCGGCAACGCTGTTGTGTAAAAACCCCTTCAAAAACACGTGCATGCACATTCTCATTTATTAACGCACATCATGTACATAAAGACATTTCAAGCACATTAATATACTGCCGCCATATTGGTTTTCGTTTATCTCGATCATCGGTTATCTCGATGCTTTTTGGCGACCCCCTAGGACATCGACATAACCGGGTTCCACTGTACTCTCAAAATGCCTGTCAAATAGACTGAAGGAACACATAAGCACACTAGTACACACAAGTCAGACTTACTGCATGCCTGGTTGCACAACAATGGACAATGTGTTTACTGTATGTGACATTGTGTAAAATTAATTCTTATGACCTCAAGTTTTTATCTATAGACCAAGAAAAAGCCTTTGATAGAGTGGATCATACTTATCTCTTTAATACATTAGAAGCCTTTGGGATGGTGCAACATTTATATCATGGATTAAACAATTATACTCAGATGCTTGTATCAGGCTTTAAGTTGGGGGAGGACTCAGCTGCCCTTTTTAAAACGCAGCAAGGGATCAGGCAAAGATGCCCACTGTCAGGGCAATTGTATAGTCTGTCCATTAATCCTCTTCTGTACCAATAAAGAAAAAAAATGCATGGACTATCAGAATGTGGAATAACAGAAAAAGTAGTTGTTTTAGCCTACACGGACGATGTATTAGTATAACCA
>NC_139598.1:19189859-19192359 GCF_946808225.1 Silurus aristotelis | reverse complement strand
AGCACACATCCTCACACATCAGCACACATCCTCACACATCAGCACACATCCTCACACATCAGCACACATCCTCACACATCAGCACACATCAGCACACATCCTCACACATCCTCACACATCAGCACACACACGTCCTGCTGCAGCTCTCACACACACTCACACTCACTGAGCTGGGGCTGGAGTGACGGCGGAGTTTGGGTGACTCTGAGTGTGTGTTGCTCCCAGAGGCATTGATGCAGGCATTGTTCTCTGAGTAAACTCTCTTCACCTGACTGGCATGTTTCTCAAAGGACTCGAAGCCACTCTGAGTGCGCTGGACTCGGCGTTCCTCAGGGATCGAATCCAGGGGCCTAAAGAGCGAGTCAGAACCCTGGCACCCTCGAGTGGACATCTTGGAGACGCATATCTGTAGGCAAATCAGTTTAATTATTTGACATGAAATAAGTAAATCAATGTAATGAATTTGTATTATATTAATTACATTCTAGTGTGCAAAAAGCATCAAACATTAACCATTAAAGAAAATCATTCATTATAACAACACCTTTAATAAAGTCAAATATCTGTTACACACAGCCATACACATACGTGCGTGTGTGTGTGTGTAGTTTGTGTGAAATGTGTGTTGAATAGCACAGACAGAGTCGTATCACATCAACATTCTGCTTAAATATTTATTGCCACTATAGAAACGCTGCTCTAATTAACGCAATGCACTATGAGGCCGAGTTACACACACCACAAACACACACTCACACACCACAAACACATCAGCTGCATGTGTGTTTCCAAGTCATGGTGTGTGTGTGTGTGTGTGTGTGTGTATTTGTCCTCTTCACAAATGGACCCTTGAGGTCAACATGTTTCAAGTTTAAGTATTGCTGCTTTAATACTTTATTTGTGTGTGTGTGTGTGTGTGTGTGTGTGTGTGTGTGTGTGTGTGTGTGTGTGTGTGTGTGTGTGTAATCACCCAATTAAGTGTCATTCACAGCTTTCAGAAAACCACTTTACCCTAAAGAGCAGAGGTTTCTCTTCACCAAACAGTCTCATTTATAATGCATTAGGCATTCATCCGACTGTGTCCCAATTTACAGTCACTCCTCCCTCATTTTCATCATATTCTCCTCATGTATGTGTGTGTGTGTGTGTGTGTGTGTGTGTGTGTGTGTGTTAATAACTTATAACATTCGCTTACAGTTCCAAAAATTCTGGACTACTTCTCTAGATTCACTTTTACTTCTGGTTTAACATCACAGATCCACATCATTTAATCATTTAATTCATTTTCTTAACAATGAAAAACTCAAACCAAACTCCTACTACTGAAGTTATAAAACTCCTCCTCCTGCCCTCCTGAAGTCCATAAACTCCTCCCCCTGGCCCCCCTAGTACAAGCTTTTCTACTACCCCCTACTTTTCTACAGGCTCTTTCTACTGGGAACACTGCATTACACACACAGTTACACACTGCATTACAAACACTGCTACACACTGCATTACACAAAATTTTACACACTGCATTACACACTGCATTACTCACCCTGCATTGCACACACTGTTACACACTGCATTACTCACATTGCATTGCACACTGCATTGCACACTGTATTACACACTGCATTACACAAACTTTTACACACTGCATTACACACTGTGTTACACACACTGCTACACACTGCATTACACACACTGTTGCAAACTGCATTATACACACTGTTACACACTGCATTACACACTGTTACTCACACTGCATTGCACACACTGTTACACACTGTGTTACACACTGTGTTACACACTGTAACACAGTGTGTAACACACTGTTACACATTGCGTTGCACACTGTGTTACACACTGCATTACACACAGCTACACACTCTCTTACACACTGCTACACAATGCAATACACATACTGTTACACACTGCTTTACACACACTGTTACACATTGTGTTACACACTGCTACACATACACTGCATTACACACACTGGTATGCACTGCTACACACTGCGTTACACACTGCTGCACACGGCATTGCACACACTGTTACACACTGCATTACACAAACTGTTACACACTGTGTTACACACTGAGGTACACACTGCTATGCATTGCATTACACACGTGGTTACACACTGTTACACACTGACTGCTACACACTGCATTACACACACTATTACACACTTCCTTACACACTGCTTCACACTGCATTATACACACTGTTACACACGGCATTACACACTGCATTGCTCACATTGTTACACTGTGTTGCACACTGCTTTACACACACTGTTACACACTGCGTCACACACTGTACAGACTGCATTATACACGGTTATACTCTGCTACACACTGCGTTACTCACTGCTGCACACTGCATTACACACACTGCTACACAGTGCGTTACACACTGCTACACACTGCATTACTCACACTGTTATACACACTGCTACACACTATGCTACACACTGCTGCACACTGCATTAGACACACTGCATTACTCA
>NC_139598.1:19174859-19182359 GCF_946808225.1 Silurus aristotelis | reverse complement strand
CGACAGTGTGTGTGTGTGTGTGTGTGTGTGTGTGTGTGTGTGTGAGAGAGAGAGAGAGAGAGAGAGAGTCACACTGCAGCTGGTTCCTCCGCGCGCTCCGTGATGATCATCTGGAGACCACGCTCCAAATAAACCCCGCCCACAATCTGTCTGGGCAGTTTAGGGTGGTGTGTGTGTGTGTGTGAGAGAGAGAGAGAGAAATGTAGCGGTCAGTAGTTTGGACACACTTCTTCTCCTTCAGTGTTTATTTCTCTTTATTTTTATTATTTTACACACTGATACGAAACTCTTTAAGAGGTCATGAATTCCTTTTTCGTTTTCTTTTTTGTTTTTTCCTGATCACGACTTAATTTT
Organism: Silurus aristotelis; assembly: GCF_946808225.1. Taxonomy (NCBI): domain Eukaryota; kingdom Metazoa; phylum Chordata; class Actinopteri; order Siluriformes; family Siluridae; genus Silurus; species Silurus aristotelis. Next base: position 19,182,005 of record NC_139598.1, on the reverse strand, counting down.
CTCCACGTGACCGAACCGGGGCGCTGCCACAAATGGTTCTGGTTATTATGCATCTAGAACATACTCTTATGCTGAAGACACAGAAACATTAAGTACTGATCACGTGAAAACAATGTTTATGTCAGAAAAATGCCATAATGCATAATGTCCTCTTTTTACTGACATACAGTGAAGAATCCAAACTATCTGTAACTGTCTGTCTGGAATTCTGCAATAAACCAAAACGTGTAAACCTGAAAATGTTTGACATTTTAGATTGTCTAAAGAAGCTCCATTTATTTTTGATGCCAACTTGGCAAACTCATGGCATACTCATCAGTTTCATGAATGGGTTTCAGGTCACAGGTGCGTCTTTTTAAGAGTTTATTTGTGACATTTCTTTACTTCTTAATGTGCTTTAAAGCATCAGTTGTTTTGTGCAGAGGAAGAATGTGTGTACAGAGTCAATCTCCCGGTTAGTGCGACTGCAACTACTGTACAAATTCATATCATGGCAAGAAACACTCAGTTAAGGAAAGAGAAAAGTTTCATCCTTACTTCAAGAAATGAAGCAACATCAATCTGAAACATCTCAAGAACTTTAAATAAACCCCCAAAGGCAGTTTTTAAAACCACCAAATGCTATAACGAAACAGGAAGACCAGGAGCTACCTCTGCTGCAGAGAAGTTTATTAGAATTACCAGCCTCAGAAACTGCTGATTAACAAATGTTTCTGAGACGAGGTGGCAAACATTTTTCAACATCCACTGTTCAAAGGAGACGGTGTGTGCAAAATAGAGCTTTTTTGGACAATTTAAAATATAAAACGTTTTTCTTTATTACAGAAATCCAGATGTGTTCTTTCATAGTTTGGATTAGTATTAATGTACAATATTGAAAATAATAAAAAATAAAGAAAAAAGGCATGAGGAGTGTGTTCAAACTACTGACTGCTACTGTATGTGTAAATATATATAGTATTTACATACATATATATATATATATATATATATATATATATATGTGTGTGTGTGTGTGTGTGTGTGTGTGTGTGTGTGTGTGTGTGTGTGTGTGTGTGTGTGTGTGTATATACATGCTGTGGCATTAATTCCAAATCAACTAAAGAATCTCTGAATGGATTATGTAAGTAGAATTTAAATTTATTAGAAAACATTTAATAGAAAGAGTCATACAGCAGGGTTTAAAACCACACACACACACACGCACACACGCACACGTGCACACACGTCTATGCTGTTTGAAGTAATGGTTAATCAGATTCTGTTTGATTAGTGAAGTAAAATGCATCAGCTGGGTAAGGGCTCCCGTCTGGCTCCTGTCTGGCTCCCGTCTGGCTCCCGTCTCACTCATTCTCAAACTTGCTGTACGGGTGATCAGAGTCCGAGATCAAACCTGCACACACACACCGGTTTTCGAAGAGACAGATTGTGTTATTGTTTGTGTTTTTATCGTTTAATATTAAACTAAACTAAAATGGCGTGTGACGTACCGTATTTCTTACGATGTCATCATGTCTTGCCCTGCGCTCTGCTCTCCTACACACACACACACACACACACACACACACACACACACACACACACACACACACACACACACACAATGAGGCATTCTTTATTAAACACACACAGAGTCATGTGTTTTATTTCAATATTATTTTACACAGTTAAGGGGACTCAGACACATGCCCTTCTTAAAGGACTACACTATATTGCTGCTGAACGTGATGCTGCTGAACGTGACTGAACACTCAGCTGGTGTTAACTAAACTGTAATTTTGGGATTTAGCCAAAAAGCCTGACTCCCATAACCCTAATCCTGATTACTAAAGCTACAGGCTGAATCCCAAACCCCTCACTGCTGTAAGTGCTCCAGCTGTAGGTGATCCACTTAGCGTGTAGTTTGGGATACAGCCAGCTCCAAATCAGGGTTAGGGTTAGATTCAACATCTTACCGATCATCTGAAACCTGTCTGTGTTTCTCTCTCTTCCGGGCAATCTCCTCCTCAATACGATCTAGCCTGCACACACACACACACACACACACACACACACACACACACACACACACAGATGTAGTAAGTAAAGTGTGACCAAAGAAACACAGCTAATTTGAGTGTGTTTCTGCTCTGACACACCATGGAGTTGGTACAGTAAGTGAAATGTGTATTTGTGTGTGTGTGTGTGTGTGTGTGTGTGTGTGTGTGTGTGTGTGTGTGTGTATGTATATATAATCTACACTACAAACTTTATATATTTATTTAATTATAAATTGCCTGCTTTAATAATAAAGCAAATATTAAAAAAACCTGCAGTTTTACTACAAATACATTTAAAACATTGTAACGTCGCGCTCTCTCCCAGAATAAATAGGCACGAGGCGGAAATCCAGTTCAAAACAGCCAATGGCCATCGTTTATTACCTGAACAACCTGAAAACATGGGTATTAGGAGGTGTCTCCCTCCAGCCCCAAACCAAATGAAGTGTAGTATAGTTTGGTGTAGTGTAGTGTAGAATAGGGTTTGTAGTGTAGTGTAGTGTTATGTGGCGTAGTATAGAGTGGTGGTGTGTAGTATAGTGTAGAATATTGTAGTGTTGTGTAGTGTAGTGTAGTGTTATGTGGTGTAGTATAGTGTGGTGGTGTGTAGTGTAGTGTAGTGTGGTGGTGTGTAGTGTAGTGTAGTGTAGAATATTGTAGTGTAGTGTAGTGTTATGTGGTATAGTATAGTGTGGTGGTGTGTAGTGTAGAATATTGTAGTGTAGTATAGTGTTGTGTGGTGTAGTGTAGAATAGGGTTGTGTAGTGTAGTGTAGTGTTATGTGGCGTAGTATAGTGTGGTGGTGTGTAGTATAGTGTAGAATATTGTAGTGTAGTATAGTGTTGTGTAGTGTAGTGTTATGTGGTGTAGTATAGTGTGGTGGTGTGTAGTGTAGTGTAGTGTGGTGGTGTGTAGTGTAGTGTAGTGTAGAATATTGTAGTGTAGTATAGTGTTGTGTAGTGTAGTGTAGTGTTATGTGGTATAGTATAGTGTGGTGGTGTGTAGTGTAGAATATTGTAGTGTAGTATAGTGTTGTGTGGTGTAGTGTAGTGTTATGTGGTGTGGTATAGTGTGGTGGTGTGTAGTATAGTGTGGAATATTGTAGTGCAGTATAGTGTTGTGTAGTGTAGTGTTATGTGGTGTAGTATAGTGTGGTGGTGTGTAGTGTAGAATATTGTAGTGTAGAATATTGTAGTGTGGTGTTGTGTAGTGTAGTGTAATATAGTATAGTTAAGTGCAGTGTTATGTGGTGTAGTATAGTGTGGTGGTGTGTAGTGTAGTGTAGAATATTGTAGTGTAGTATAGTGTTGTGTAGTGTAGTGTTATGTGGTGTAGTATAGTGTGGTGGGGTGTAGTGTAGAATATTGTAGTGTAGTATAGTGTTGTGTAGTGTAGTGTAGTGTTTTGTGGTGTGGTATAGTGTGGTGGTGTGTAGTGTAGAATATTGTAGTGTAGTATAGTGTTGTGTAGTGTAGTGTAGTGTTATGTGGTGTGGTATAGTGTGGTGGTGTGTAGTGTAGAATATTGTAGTGTAGTATAGTGTTATGTGGTGTGGTATAGTGTGGTGGTGTGTAGTGTAGAATATTGTAGTGTAGTATAGTGTTGTGTAGTGTAGTGTAGTGTTATGTGGTGTAGTATAGTGTGGTGGTGTGTAGTGTAGTGTAAAATATTGTAGTGTAGTATAGTGTTGTGTAGTGTAGTGTAGTGTTATGTGGTGTAGTATAGTGTGGTGGTGTGTAGTGTAGAATATTGTAGTGTAGTATAGTGTTGTGTAGTGTAGTGTAGTGTTATGTGGTGTAGTATAGTGTGGTGGTGTGTAGTGTAGTGTAAAATATTGTAGTGTAGTATAGTGTTGTGTAGTGTAGTGTTATGTGGTGTGGTATAGTGTGGTGGTGTGTAGTGTAGAATATTGTAGTGTAGTATAGTGTTGTGTAGTGTAGTGTTATGTGGTGTAGTATAGTGTGGTGGTGTGTAGTGTAGTGTAAAATATTGTAGTGTAGTATAGTGTTGTGAAGTGTAGTGTAGTGTTATGTGGTGTAGTATGGTGTGGTGGTGTGTAGTGTAGCGTAGTGTAAAATATTGTAGTGTAGTATAGTGTTGTGTAGTGTAGTGTTATGTGGTGTAGTATAGTGTGGTGGTGTGTAGTGTAGAATATTGTAGTGTAGTGTAGTGTAGAGTTATGTGGTGTAGTATAGTGTGGTGGTGTATAGTGTAGAATATTGTAGTGTAGTGTAGAATATTGTAGTGTAGTGTAGTGTTATGTGGTGTAGTATAGTGTGGTGGTGTGTAGTGTAGAATATTGTAGTGTAGTATAGTGTTGTGTAGTGTAGTGTTATGTGGTGTAGTATAGTGTGGTGGTGTGTAGTGTAGTGTAGTGTAGAATATTGTAGTGTAGTATAGTGTTGTGTAGTGTAGTGTAGTGTTATGTGGTGTAGTATAGTGTGGTGGTGTGTAGTGTAGAATATTGTAGTGCAGTGTGGTGTAGTATAGTGTGGTGGTGTGTAGTGTAGAATATTGTAGTGTAGTGTAGAGTTATGTGGTGTAGTATAGTGTGGTGGTGTGTAGTGTAGAATATTGTAGTGTAGTGTAGTGTAGTGTTATGTGGTGTAGTATAGTGTGGTGGTGTGTAGTGTAGAATATTGTAGTGTAGTGTAGTGTTATGTGGTGTAGTATAGTGTGGTGGTGTGTAGTGTAGAATATTGTAGTGTAGTATAGTGTTGTGTAGTGTAGAGTTATGTGGTGTAGTATAGTGTGGTGGTGTGTAGTGGTGTGTAGTGTAGAATATTGTAGTGTAGTATAGTGTTGTGTAGTGTAGTGTAGTGTTATGTGGTGTAGTATAGTGTGGTGGTGTGTAGTGTAGAATATTGTAGTGTAGTGTAGTGTAGTGTTATGTGGTGTAGTATAGTGTGGTGGTGTGTAGTGTAGAATATTGTAGTGTAGTGTAGTGTAGTATAGTGTGGTGGTGTGTAGTGTAGAATATTGTAGTGTAGTATAGTGTTGTGTAGTGTAGTGTTATGTGGTGTAGTATAGTGTGGTGGTGTGTAGTGTAGTGTAGTGTAGAATATTGTAGTGTAGTATAGTGTTGTGTAGTGTAGTGTTATGTGGTGTAGTATAGTGTGGTGGTGTGTAGTGTAGAATATTGTAGTGTAGTGTAGAGTTATGTGGTGTAGTATAGTGTGGTGGTGTGTAGTGTAGAATATTGTAGTGTAGTGTAGAGTTATGTGGTGTAGTATAGTGTGGTGGTGTGTAGTGTAGAATATTGTAGTGTAGTGTAGAGTTATGTGGTGTAGTATAGTGTGGTGGTGTGTAGTGTAGAATATTGTAGTGTAGTGTAGAGTTATGTGGTGTAGTATAGTGTGGTGGTGTGTAGTGTAGAATATTGTAGTGTAGAGTTATGTGGTGTAGTATAGTGTGGTGGTGTGTAGTGTAGAATATTGTAGTGTAGTGTAGAGTTATGTGGTGTAGTATAGTGTGGTGGTGTGTAGTGTAGAATATTGTAGTGTAGTGTAGAGTTATGTGGTGTAGTATAGTGTGGTGGTGTGTAGTGTAGAATATTGTAGTGTAGTGTAGAGTTATGTGGTGTAGTATAGTGTGGTGGTGTGTAGTGTAGAATATTGTAGTGTAGTGTAGAGTTATGTGGTGTAGTATAGTGTGGTGGTGTGTAGTGTAGAATATTGTAGTGTAGTGTAGAGTTATGTGGTGTAGTATAGTGTGGTGGTGTGTAGTGTAGAATATTGTAGTGTAGTGTAGAGTTATGTGGTGTAGTATAGTGTGGTGGTGTGTAGTGTAGAATATTGTAGTGTAGTGTAGAGTTATGTGGTGTAGTATAGTGTGGTGGTGTGTAGTGTAGAATATTGTAGTGTAGTGTAGAGTTATGTGGTGTAGTATAGTGTGGTGGTGTGTAGTGTAGAATATTGTAGTGTAGTGTTATGTGGTGTAGTATAGTGTGGTGGTGTGTAGTGTAGAATATTGTAGTGTAGTGTAGTGTTATGTGGTGTAGTATAGTGTGGTGGTGTGTAGTGTAGAATATTGTAGTGTAGTGTAGTGTTATGTGGTGTAGTATAGTGTGGTGGTGTGTAGTGTAGAATATTGTAGTGTAGTGTAGTGTTATGTGGTGTAGTATAGTGTGGTGGTGTGTAGTGTAGAATATTGTAGTGTAGTGTAGTGTTATGTGGTGTAGTATAGTGTGGTGGTGTGTAGTGTAGAATATTGTAGTGTAGTGTAGTGTTATGTGGTGTAGTATAGTGTGGTGGTGTGTAGAGTAGTGTAGAATATTGTAGTGTAGTATAGAATATTGTAGTGTAGTATAGTGTTGTGTGGTGTGTGTTACCGTGACGATCGTCCACAGCGGCGGCAGCAGCAGCAGCAGCACACAGTAATGGCCAGTAACAGCACACCCACTAACACGGCCATCGCAATGATCAATGCCTCGAAGTTCACTTACACACACACACACACACACTTTTAATTTCCTTAAAGAAATTGATTTATTCAATTGTTCTCAACAAAGATGATTTTAATACTTTTTATACATATGTGTGTGTGTGTGTGTGTGTGTGTGTGTGTGTGTGTGTGTGTGTGTGTGTGTGTGTGTGTGTGTGTGTATACCTAAACACACTCCCCAGCGGGCCTGAGATAGTTTACACACTGAGGCAGGAGGCAGCAGGTGGGACACGGGATAGACTGTGCAGGTGTTATTAGTGTAACACCACAAACACTACAAGACACAAACACACACACACACAATGACTAATACATACACACATTTAGCTTTATAATAATAATAATAATAATAATAATAATAATAATAATAATAATAATAATAATATGTGTGTAATCAGGGCAGGATGTGTTTCTTACTGAGACATTCTTCAGACAGGAGTCACAACTGCTCAGAGAATCACAGGCTGTAACACATCAACATCATCATCATCATCATCATCATCACACCACAACAAATCACACACAATATGTAAGTGTGTACAGAAACACAATAAGTAGTGTATAAAGTGTACAGAAACACTGCTGTACACAATCACTGTTATTCCACTTAAACCCGGAACTGATTCGCTACCTGGGGCCTCAGAACAACCGTCAACTCGCTCTA
>NC_139598.1:19129859-19167359 GCF_946808225.1 Silurus aristotelis | reverse complement strand
GAGAGTATTAAAGGGACAGTATAATGAGAGTATTAAAGGGACAGTATAATAAGAGTATTAATGGGACAGTATAATGAGAGTATTAATGGGACAGTATAATGAGAGTATTAAAAGGACAGTATAATAAGAGTATTAATGGGACAGTATAATGAGAGTATTAAAGGGACAGTATAATAAGAGTATTAATGGGACAGTATAATGAGTATTAATGGGACAGTATAATGAGAGTATTAAAAGGACAGTATAATGAGAGTATTAATGGGACAGTATAATGAGTATTAATGGGACAGTATAATGAGAGTATTAATGGGACAGTATAATAAGAGTATTAATGGGACAGTATAATGAGAGTATTAATGGGACAGTATAATGAGAGTATAAATGGGACAGTATAATGAGAGTATTAATGGGACAGTATAATAAGAGTATTAATGGGACAGTATAATGAGAGTATAAATGGGACAGTATAATGAGAGTATTAATGGGACAGTATAATGAGAGTATTAATGGGACAGTATACTTACAGCAGTTATCAGATTGATTTGATGAGTGGTATTTGTCCCTGACCTTTGTTGTTCCCTGCCCTGTGCTCAGGAGGGGAAGGGGGATCAGCAGGGCATCTGTTGTTTGCCCCAGTACTGCGAGTGTGTATCAGGAGCAAACACCTCTGTACATCAACTGCTCTGAGGTCACACACATCTACACCAACGGAAGCTACCAACTTATCTACCAGAATTGTACACCCTGTTTCATCCGTACAACACAGGTATACACACACACACACACACACACACACACACACACACACACACACACACACACACACACACACACACTGTTTCATCCATATAACACAATTTTTTACACACACACACACACACACACACACACACACACACACACACACACACTGTTTCATCCATTTAACACAAATATATACACAGAAACATGCACACACACACACACACACACACACACACACTGTTTCATCTATTTAACACAGGTATATACACAGAAACACACACACACACACACACACACACACACACACACACACACACACAAACACACTTTTTCATCTATATTACACAGGTATATACACAGAAACACACATATACACATACACACACACACACACACACACAAACACACACACACACCGTTTAATCTATATAACACAGGTATATACACAGAAACATACACACATACACACATACACACACACACACACACACATTGTTTCACCCAAAACACACACACACACACACACACACACACACACACATCATGTTTAATCTATACAACATACACACACATCATGTTTATCCATACATCACAGATATACACACACACACACACACACACACACACACACACACACACACACACTGTTTCATCCCCATAACACAGGTATACACACACACAAACACACACAGTTTCCTCCGTACAACACGGGTATATAAACACACACACACAAACACACACACACACACACACACACACACACACACACACACGCTGATTCATTCAAAACACACACACACATACATCATGTTTCATCTACACAACATACACACGTTGTGTTATTAACACTTCTCCTTCTTGTTCAGACTCATAAGAGACAGAGAAGAGGAGCTAGACGAGAGAGACGAGAGAGAGACAAACAGATTAATACAGAACAGACGGAGAGAGAGAGACAGCTGATGATCTCCACTGACTCTGACTCAGCCGTCTACGTGGAAGTGATCTGAAGTGGAAGTATGGATAAGGGGAAGTGGACAAGGGGAAGTGTGCACACAAATCCACCCTCACACTACCCCCAGCTTCACACACACACACACACACACACACATTTTATTTTCAGATCGAGATGTTTTATGAAACTCTCTTTATGATGAAAGTAAATAAAGTAATGCGAAAAAAATTTTTTGTGTCTGTTTTATCCTTTAAAATCACAGTGTGTCATATCCACTCACACTAACCTCACCCTCACACTTACCCCACCCTCACACTAACCCCACCCAAAACTAAACCCACCCCACACCTCACCCTCACACTAACCCCACCCTCACACTAACACCATCCAAAACTAAACCCACCCCACACCTTACCCTCACACTAACCCCACCCTCACACTAACACCACCCTCACACTAACACCACCCTCACACTAAAATCATCCAAAACTAAACCCACCCCACAACTCACCCTCACACTAACCCCACCTTCACACTAACACCATCCGACACTAAATCAGATTCTCATCTAAAACTTTTTTAAATCGTAGAGTGAATATGGAGCAATTTATTCTGTGGTCGACAGAGGGCGGAAAAACACAGGGAATCGAGCAGGACAAACCGGAAATTATGTAAGAATCGTAAAAGAAGAACGAGCTCGAACGCGGTTTATTTTTCCAACCTATATTCATAAAACCCGCCCACTTTACTAGGATTGGTCAACACGATTCATCTTTGAGTGATCCGTCAATGAGAAAGTGCGCTCTCCGCAACTAGCCAATCCTAGTTTAGGGGCGTGGCTTATCGGAATACGGTTGGGGGAAGAACATAAACAATGCAGCGGTTTTTCTGTTAGCTTAATGGAAGCACTTTTAAATGTAGCTTATTTATTTTGCGTTTTTTCCTGATTTGCGGGTTTTCTGGGAGATTCCGTGGAACGGGAGCTGCTGTATGTACACGGATTTCCACAGAGATTTACCCGAGAGCTTTTATATTTCTGTTCTTTAGTAGTTGTTAGGCAGCGAGGACGGAGGCGAGCCAGGTGCTGTTCGGGTCCCATTCAGGAACTTTCAACTGTATTTTATTTTTATTTCGGTTTTGAATCAAAGTTGTGTTTAAATGAAGCCGGAATTTCACTCCATTACAGTTTACTTGTGTTTGTGTTGCGTTTCCATCTGTAGTGTTCACTTCACACTAGTGCACTCGAATTAGGGAAAGGAAGGAGCGAGGAGGAAGACATGCCGGAAATTAAACTCAAACACGTGGTTTCCTGCAGCAGTGAGGACAGTGTGAGTACCACAGCCTCTGTCAAACTTTCTCTGTCCCACTTCCTCTCTCAGGTTATCGTCTGTCCATGATGGTTCATTATGATGTGGAAAACTCTCTCTGCCCCGTCCCTTCTTTTTTTGTCCTTCCTCTCTGCCCCGTCCCCTCTCTGCCCCATCCCCTCTCTGCCCCGTCCCCTCTCTGCCCCCTCTGCCCCTCTCTGCCCCGTCCCCTCTCTGCCCCGTCCCCTCTCTGCCCCGTCCCCTCTCTGCCCCGTCCCCTCTCTGCCCCATCCCCTCTTTGCCCCTCTCTGCCCCATCCCCTCTCTGCCCGATCCCCTCTTTGCCCCTCTCTGCCCTGTCTCCTGTACAGACACATAAAGGAGAGAACCTGTTGAGCTCAGAGACGTACCGGAAGTGGAAATGCGCTCGTCCGGGGGAGAAACAGATTTCAATCATCCTGCAGGTACGAGTGTGTGTTGAACACCACCATCATCTGATGATTGTTCTTTGATTGTGTTGATGGTGTTAATTTTGTGTGTGTGTGTGTGTGTGTGTGTGTGTGTGTGTGTGCAGTTTGAGAAGGAGGAGCAGGTCCACAGTATTGACATCGGGAATGAGGGATCAGCGTTCATTGAAGTCCTCGCTGGACACTCAACCTCTATCAAAGACCAGGACTTTGAGGTTCATTACACACACACACACACACACACCTACACACATACATACACACCTTTCTTCCCTCAAGTCATCAGGCTTCTCAACACAGAACTGAACTCACACACACACACACACACACACACACACACACACACACACACACACACAGACACAACTGTGTGACTGATCTGTACAATCCAGACTCAACACACTCTAACTCACTTCACACACCCGTGTCTTCAGCACCACTCACATTACATCACTTCATTACCACAAACTGTTTACATGCTGTTTTTTGCACATCTTTCCTGAACTGCTGCTATTTGCTCTTTGCACAACGGACTTTTTGTTACTGTTCACTTTTTTATCTCTTTACAGCAGGTTTACTGGCGGCACTATTTTAGTATTTTGTGTTTTGTTTATTTGTCCTACACTGTCTTGTGTTGTCTTTGCACTGTTTGCACCAGGTTGCACACGTGCACTTTATGTGGTGAGGAAACTTACTAGTCCTTAACCCTGTGTTTCTGTTTTCTGTGATATTGTTGTTGTAGCACCAGGGTTCAGGGGGAACGTTGTGTCTGTGTACTGCATCAGATTTATATGGTAGAAATGACAATAAGTGTGTGTGTGTGTGTGTGTGTGTGAAGGTGTTGTTGGTGACATCATCATTCATGTCTCCTTCTGAGAGTCGAGGAAATTCAAACCTGAACCGTGTGAGATTCTTCAGCCCTCATCAACTGGTAAAGAGCACAAGTCAGGAGAAATGGGACAGAGTGAAGATCATCTGTACACAGCCTTATAACAAGGTCCCTCCTCCTCCTCCTCCTCCCCCCCACACACACACACATATATATATATATATAGCTTCAACTTAATTAAAGAGTTGATTTATTTTAGTAATTCAATTCAAAACTGGTGAAACTGGTATTTTATGTAAATTTTATCACACACACACACACACACACAGATATATTTCAAGTGTTTATTTATTTCTTTGCATTGTGATGATTTTGGCTCACAGCTGATGGGTTAGGGTTAGGGTTAGGGTTAGCTGCTGTTCACAGACTGCTGGATCCAAGCACATTAATTGAAAGTTGAATGGAAGGAAAAATTTGGTAGAAAAAGGTGAAATGAAGCAGATTTAAGAATTTGTGGAGATTCACAAACAATGGACTGCAGCTGGAGTCAGTGCTTCCAGAGCCTCCACACACAGACGTCACCATGAGCTACAACTGACTCATTCCTCATGTCCTCAAGATAGAGAATCTCTGGCGTATTGTCAAGAGGAACATGAGAAACAAGAGAACAAAAAAATGCAGATGATCTGAAGGCCACTGTCAAAGAAACCTGGGCTTCCACACCACCTCAGCAGTGCCACAGTCTGATCTCCTCCATGCCACCGTCTGATCTCCTCCATGCCACCGTCTGATCTCCTCCATGCCACCGTCTGATCTCCTCCATGCCACAGTCTGATCTCCTCCATGCCACAGTCTGATCTCCTTCATGCCACAGTCTGATCTTCTCTATGCCACAGTCTGATCACCTCCGTGCCACCGTCTGATCACCTCCGTGCCACCGTCTGATCACCTCCGTGCCACCGTCTGATCACCTCCGTGCCACCGTCTGATCACCTCCGTGCCACCGTCTGATCACCTCCGTGCCACCGTCTGATCACCTCCGTGCCACCGTCTGATCACCTCCGTGCCACCGTCTGATCACCTCCGTGCCACCGTCTGATCTCCTCCGTGCCACAGTCTGATCTCCTCCGTGCCACAGTCTGATCTCCTCCGTGCCACAGTCTGATCTCCTCCATGCCACAGTCTGATCTCCTCCATGCCACCGTCTGATCTCCTCCATGCCACGCCCAATTGAGACAGTAATTAAAGCAAAAGGAGCCACGACCAAATATTGAGTACAGAGACAGTAATTAACATACTTTGCTGCAGACCAACAATTCACTCAAAAAGATTTTTTATTGGTCTTATGAAGTTTTCACTTTTGTTGAGATGTGAATTGGTGGGTTTTTGTTAAATATGAGCCAAAATCCTCAAAATGAAAAGAAATAAACACTTGAAATATCAGTGTGTGTGATGAATCTATATAATAAACCAGTTTCACTTCTTTATTTGAATTACTAAAATTAATCAACTATTTAATGATCATTTATTGAGATGCAGCTACACACACACACACACACACACACACGTATATATACACACACACACACACGTATATACACACACACACGTATACACACGTATGTATACATACACACACACACACACGTATATATACACACACACACACACACGTATATACACACACACACGTATACACACGTATGTATACATACACACACACGTATATATATACACACACACACACACACGTATATATATATATATATATATATACACACACATACACACACACGTATATATATATACACACACACGTATACACACGTATGTATACACATACACACACACGTATATATACACACACACACACACGTTTACACCAAACACACACACGTATACACACGTATGTATACACACACACATACACACACACACGTATATATATACAGTGAGGAAATTAAGTATTTGAACACGCTGCTATTTTGCAAGTTCTCCCACTTAGAAATCATGGAGGGTCTGAAATTGTCATCGTAGGTGCATGTCCACTGTGAGAGACATAATCTAAAAAAAAAATCCAGAAATCACAATATATGATTTTTAAACTATTTATTTGTTTGATACAGCTGCAAATAAGTATTTGAACACCTGAGAAAGTCAATGTTAATATTTGGTACAGGAGCCTTTGTTTGCAATTACAGAGGTCAAACGTTTCCTGTAGTTTTTCACCAGGTTTGCACACACTGCAGGAGGGATTTTGGCCCACTCCTCCACACAGATCTTCTCTAGATCAGTCAGGTTTCTGGCCTGTTGCTGAGAAACACGAAGTTTGAGCTCCCGCCAAAGATTCTCTATTGGGTTTAGGTCTGGAGACTGGCTAGGCCATGCCAGAACCTTGATATGCTTCTTACAGAGCCACTCCTTGGTTATCCTGGCTGTGTGCTTCGGGTCATTGTCATGTTGGAAGACCCAGCCTCGACCCATCTTCAATGCTCTAACTGAGGGAAGGAGGTTGTTCCCCAAAATCTCGCAATACATGGCCCCGGTCATCCTCTCCTTAATACAGTGCAGTTACCCTGTCCCATGTGCAGAAAAACACCCCCAAAGCATGATGCTACCACCCCCATGCTTCACAGTAGGGATTGTGTTCTTGGGATGGTACTCATCATTCTTCTTCCTCCAAACACGTTTAGTGGAATTATGACCCAAAAGTTCTATTTTGGTCTCATCTGACCACATGACTTTCTCCCATGACTCCTCTGGATCATCCAAATGGTCATTGGCAAACTTAAGACGTGCCTGGACATGTGCTGGTTTAAGCAGGGGAACCTTCCGTGCCATGCATGATTTCAAACCATGACGTCTTAGTGTATCACCAACAGTAACCTTGGAAATGGTGGTCCCAGCTCTTTTCAGGTCATTGACCAGCTCCTCCCGTGTAGTTCTGGGCTGATTTCTCACCTTCCTTAGGATCATTGAGACCCCACGAGGTGAGTTCTTGCATGGAGCCCCAGTCCGAGGGAGATTGACAGTCATGTTTAGCTTCTTCCATTTTCTAATGATTGCTCCAACAGTGGACTTTTTTTCACCAAGCTGCTTGGCAATTTCCCCGTAGCCCTTTCCAGCCTTGTGGAGGTGTACAATTTTGTCTCTAGTGTCTTTGGACAGCTCTTTGGTCTTGGCCATGTTAGTAGTTGGATTCTTACTGATTGTATGGGGTGGACAGGTGTCTTTATGCAGCTAACGACCTCAAACAGGTGCATCTAATTTAGGATAATAAATGTAGTGGAGGTGGAGATTTTAAAGGCAGACTAACAGGTCTTTGAGGGTCAGAATTCTAGCTGATAGACAGGTGTTCAAATACTTATTTGCAGCTGTATCATACAAATAAATAGTTTAAAAATCATATATTGTGATTTCTGGATTTAATTTTTTTAGATTATGTCTCTCACAGTGGACATGCACCTACGATGACAATTTCAGACCCTCCATGATTTCTAAGTGGGAGAACTTGCAAAATAGCAGCGTGTTCAAATACTTATTTTCCTCACTGTATATATATATATACACACACACGTATATACACAGACACACTTACACACACATATATGAACACACGCACACATTCACATACATACACACTCATATTTACATACACTTTCACACACACACACACACTCAATCACACATACACACTCTCTCTCACACACAAACACACACAAGTCTTACTGTTTCTTTCTATGTAATTGTAGTAATTCTGTGTGTGTGTGTGTGTGTGTGTGTGTGTGTGTGTGTGTGTGTGTGTGTGTGTGTGCGCGCAGAACATTGCGTATGGAGTGGCATTTATAAAGTTTCACTCTCCACCAGATGATGATGCTCCTGGTTCTACACCACCTGTGAGTATCTACACACACACCGATCTTGCTGTGTGAGAAGAAAACTGCAGTTTTTTTTTTTTAGAGGAGTGGGGTGAAAACTCGGGAGTGTGACTTTGTGTGTGTGTGTGTGTGTGTGTGCGTGTGTTGTGTAGAAGTTGACTAAACTGGGACAGTTCCGGGTGAAGGATGAGTCTCCGTCCTCCGGCTCGAACCTGCAGCCGGGGAGTCTGTTTCTGAAACGAGAGAATAAGGAGTGTACAGGAGCGAAGGGTGAGACAACCATCTTACACACAGACACACACACACACACACACACGCATACATGATTCCACAGTACAGGTTGTGTGATGTTTAATTGTGTGATGTATTTCTATCCAGTTTCCCCTAAAGCTTCTACTCTCACTTACGCAGCAGCGGCGCTACAGTCAGAACCACTCGCTTCAAGCTCCGCCCCCAACAGTTCACCACCGGTACATGCCCCGCCTCTCTATAGATATCCATCAATTACCAGCCTTATTTTGGCTCAAACCAATACTAACTACCACTACACCTATAATTACACACCTGTAATCTTTAAGTCTCACTTACACACACACACACACACACACACACACACACACACACACACAGACACAGACTTGCACCTGCATCCAATCAAATGTTGACCAATCACAGCCTTAAACTACAGTGGCAGAAAAGGGAGGTACAGTGTGCGAATGAAACACTTAGAGATCATTGGACGAGACGCCTGAACACCAGATATACAGGAAGTATGAAATCTTGTAACTTTGTTTCTTGTTCATGTGTAAAGTTCTCAGTTTACTTTAAACTGTTTTTATTTGATTAGTGCATCTTTAAATATAAGATAATAACAGAAGTAAACATTGGCACGCGAGGAGAAACTGTTGTACTTCCTGTATATCTTGATTGACAGGTGTCTCATCCAATGATCTTTAAGTGTTTCATTCACACACTGTACCTCCCTTTTCCTCTTTGTCTCAATAGTCCTTGTGTTTACGGATTTGTTCATGTGTTTTGCACTTTTCGGCCACTGTATTAAACTTATAAACATTGTGTAATGTTATTTTTGTCTAGTGAGGGAGCTGTTTTCCTTACCAGTTTACATTCAAGACCTGTGTGTGTGTGTGTGTGTGTGTGTGTGTGTGTGTGTGTGTGTGTCCTATTTCCCACAGGCTGCTGTTTCTGTGAAGAGAAAGTTTGAGTTCAGTAAAGAGAGTCAAGATGCTCCTGCACCCCCTGCCAAGAAACACACACCTCCACCCAAACCCCTCCCACAGAAACCTGAACACACACACACCTCCTCCAGCACAAAAACAGGTATGTAACACACACACACACAGACACACACACACACACACACAAATTGATAGAGTGCAAAAGAGAGAGAAAGATGGGGAGATCGAGAAAGAGAAAGGGAATCAGTTATTGAGCTGATTGCCGTCTATCACACTGATGTTTGGGGGGAGAGAGAGAGAGACGTTTTTTTTTTTACTTTTACAGTCCTTTATTTGACATAAGTCATGTTATATTCTGGATGGTATCAGGACTCATTTAGTCAAATAAATAGATAAAAGTTAAATAAATAACATTAAATAGATGTAAATAACACAGTTAAATTACAGTTAAAATGACGGTTGGTTTGATTATTTAGCTGAGCGCTGGTGCAAAGTTCAATTCTTTCACTGAACACAGCTTCTCCACAACACCACACAGCCTCGAACATCTTTAGATCCCCCACACTCTTGTGAAAGTTAAAATTAACAATAATACTGGATTTCATCAGTCTGGAAAAGATTCTGATTATCATAATCAGCATTTTAAGCCAATTTGTTCTTTCTGCTCAGGTCTGTGGACATTTTCTCCTGACCAAAAATAAAATGAATCAGATGGAACATGAACCTGTTTCTCCTGACGTACTTAAAACCAAGAATAAAATGCTGGAGAGTAAAATTTACATTAAAGGAATTTAAAATTAGTTTTATAAGCACAGTGACTGTAACTGGGGCAGTGAGTAAAAGTGTAAAAAACAGTTTCTCTCTGTGAACAGAACGGAGTCCTGTAGAACATCAGGGTTTAAAATAAGAGTTCACAGAGATGATGCAGTGTAAAATCCTCCACACACACACACACACACACACACACACACACACACACACACACACACACACACTAGATTACTCCCAGATGTTTAAAGGGAAAAAAATTGTGAAAGAAAAAAGCTTGCCCTTCCCCCGTGCATGCGCATAGAGATAGATGGAGTAAAAGAGAGAGATGGAGATGGAGAAGGAGAGAGAGAGAGATGGAGTGAAAGAGAGAGAGAGATGGAGTAAGAGAGAGATAGAGTGAGAAAGAGAGAGAGATGGAGTAAGAGAAAGATGGTGAGAGTGGGAGAGAGATGGGGTGAGAGAGAAAGATGGTGAGAGTGAGAGAGAGATGGAGTGAGAGAGAGAGAGAGGGAGTGAGAGAAAGATGGTGAGAGAGAGATGGCGTTAGAGAGAAAGATAGTGAGAGAGAGATGGAGTGAGAGAGAGAGAGGTGGAGTGAGAGAAAGATGGTGTTAGAGAGAAAGATGGTGAGAGTGAGAGAGAGATGGGGTGAGAGAGAAGGAGATGGAGTGAGAGACAGAGAGATGGAGTGAGAGAAAGATGGTGAGAGAAAGATGGTGAGAGTGAGAGAAAGATGGTGAGTTAAAGAGAGATGGAGTGAGAGAAAGACGGTGAGAGTGAGAGAAAGATGGTGAGTTAAAGAGAGATGGAGTGAGAGAAAGATGGTGAGAGTAAGAGAGAGATGGAGAGAGAGAGAGAGGGTGAGAGTGAGAGAGAGATGGAGAGAGAGAGAGAGAGAGAGAGATGGAACGAGAGAGAGAGATGGAGTGAGAGAGAAAGATAGTGAGAGTGAGAGAGAGAAATAGATGGAGTGAGAGAGAGAGAGAGATGGAGTGAGAGAGCGAGAGAGATGGAGTGAGAGAGAGAGAGAGAGCGATGGAGTGAGAGAGAGAGAGAGAGCGATGGAGTGAGAGAGAGAGAGCGATGGAGTGAGAGAGAGAGAGCGATGGAGTGAGAGAGAGAGAGCGATGGAGTGAGAGAGAGAGAGCGATGGAGTGAGAGAGAGAGAGAGAGAGAGAGAGAGAGATGGAGTGAGAGATAGAGAGAGAGAGAGAGAGAGAGAGAGAGATGGAGTGAGAGAGAAAGATGGTGAGAGTGAGAGAGAGAAAGAGATGGAGTGAGAGAGAGAGCGATGGAGTGAGAGAGAGCGAGAGAGATGGAGTGAGAGAGAGAGAGCGCGAGAGAGATGGAGTGAGAGAGAGCGATGGAGTGAGAGAGAGAGAGAGAGAGAGAGAGAGAGAGAGCGATGGAGAGAGAGAGAGAGAGAGAGAGAGAGAGAGAGAGAGAGAGCGATGGAGAGAGAGCGCGAGAGAGATGGAGTGAGAGATGGAGATGTAAATAAGTTTTACAGTAACTGTTTTTGTGCAGTTACTTTTCCCCAGAAGTCTCCAGTTCAGCAGTCCTCTGTGAAGCCCCGCCCACGAGCCTCAGACCCAATCCCCTTCAGCCGCATTATGGAAGACGTAGTGTTTGTGCTGAGTGGATTCCAGAACCCGCTCCGTGCAGAACTCAGAGACAAGGCTTTGGCAATGGGGGCGCGATACCGACCAGACTGGACCACCGACTCTACACACCTCATGTACTAAACACACACACACACACACACACACACACCATCTACAACATACATACACACTTTATTTTCACCACCTTCATAAAGATTGTGTGTGTTTGTGTAGCTGTGCCTTTGCGAACACTCCTAAGTACAGTCAGGTGAAGGCTGCAGGAGGTCTGATTGTGCGGAAGGAGTGGGTGATCGACTGTCACAAGAGGAAACAGAAAATCACCTACAAACGGTGTGTTGTCACTCTACAGCCCTGTATATGCCCAACACACACACACACACACACACACACACACACACACTCAGACACATCATATTTAATATTATTACATTGCATGTATGTGTGTGTTAGACAGATGTATTCAGTATTTAAATGCTTTATCTGTATTAAGTCATTAATGGAGCTACTTACTTTGTGTACATAAGTGTAACACACATGCACACTAATACTGATTGTGTTTGTGTAGATATCTAATAGATGGAGTGGAGTCGAGCGAGGAGGAGGAGGAGGAGGAGGAGGAGGAGAAGAGCAGCACTGCTGGGGAACAGAGACATGATGTTGAAAAGAATAAAGTAATGACAAATGTAAATATACTTAAACACACACACACCTGTGTGTGGACCTGTTGTCAGGGCATGTCAAAAAAAGAGAGTGTCTGGGGGGTGAGAGGGCGTGTCTGGGGGTGAGAGGGTGTGT
Source organism: Silurus aristotelis (assembly GCF_946808225.1). NCBI lineage: Eukaryota > Metazoa > Chordata > Actinopteri > Siluriformes > Siluridae > Silurus > Silurus aristotelis. The sequence goes on along the minus strand of NC_139598.1, from coordinate 19,154,796 downwards.
CAGAGGGCATAGCTGGAGGTTAGAGGGCATGGCTGAGAGGGTGTGGCTGAAAGGGCGGGGCTGGGGGTTAGAGGGCATGTCTGAGAGGGCGTGGCTGGGGGGGTTAGAGGGCATGTCTGAGAGGGCGTGGCTGGGGGGTTAGAGGGCATGTCAGAGGGCGTGGCTGGGGGTTAGAGGGCATGTCTGAGAGGGTGTGGCTGGGGGTTAGAGGGCATGTCTGAGAGGGCGTGGCTGGGGGTTAGAGGGCATGTCTGAGAGGGCGTGGCTGGGGGTTAGAGGGCATGTCTGAGAGGGTGTGGCTGGGGGTTAGAGGGCATGTCTGAGAGGGTGTGGCTGGGGGTTAGAGGGCATGTCTGAGAGGGCGTGGCTGGGGGTTAGAGGGCATGTCTGAGAGGGCGTGGCTGGGGGTTAGAGGGCATGTCTGAGAGGGCGTGGCTGGGGGTTAGAGGGCATGTCTGAGAGGGCGTGGCTGGGGTTAGAGGGCATGTCTAAAAGGGTGTGGCTGGGGGTTAGAGGGCATGTCAGAGGGTGTGGCAGGGGGTTAGAGGGCATGTCTGAGAGGGTGTGGCTGGGGGTTAGAGGGCATGTCAGAGGGTGTGGCTGGGGGTTAGAGGGCATGTCTGAGAGGGTGTGGCTGGGGGTTAGAGGGCATGTCTGAGAGGGCGTGGCTGGGGGTTAGAGGGCATGTCTGAGAGGGTGTGGCTGGGGGTTAGAGGGCATGTCAGAGGGTGTGGCTGGGGGTTAGAGGGCATGTCTGAGAGGGTGTGGCTGGGGGTTAGAGGGCATGTCTGAGAGGGTGTGGCTGGGGGTTAGAGGGCATGTCTGAGAGGGTGTGGCTGGGGGTTAGAGGGCATGTCTGAGAGGGTGTGGCTGGGGGTTAGAGGGCATGTCTGAGAGGGTGTGGCTGGGGGTTAGAGGGCATGTCTGAGAGGGTGTGGCTGGGGGTTAGAGGGCATGTCTGAGAGGGTGTGGCTGGGGGTTAGAGGGCATGTCAGAGGGTGTGGCTGGGGGTTAGAGGGCATGTCAGAGGGTGTGGCTGGGGGTTAGAGGGCATGTCTGAGAGGGTGTGGCTGGGGGTTAGAGGGCATGTCTGAGAGGGTGTGGCTGGGGGTTAGAGGGCATGTCTGAGAGGGTGTGGCTGGGTGGGTTGGTTGGTTTTGCTCACTTGGTTTATGAAAGTTGTTGAGAACTGATCATATTTATACACTACTGACATGTAATAATCATGTGACCTGCTGGAGAAGGTGTGGCTTCTTAAAGTTCTTATTATAAAAATCAGCTGATCTGCTTTCTCTCTCTCTAAAGCCCATAATCTTGAGGGTCATGATGTTGTCCTAGAAACGTGTGTGTGTGTGTGTGTGTGTGTGTGTGTGTGTGAAAATCACCTTTTTTTAGACAAGTCCTGGAAAGAGAGACAGAACCTTCATGAAACGTGTTAAAGAGGAGAAGAGTGATGGATCACTGGAAGAGCGAGGTGAGGATTTCACACACACACAGTTGAGGAATACTATATGTGAAGTGACTTAGAGTGAAGTGACTGTGTTTCCCACAGAAGAAGAGCATGATGATGATGGAGATGGATCAGGCATGGACACTGAAGATGAGTTGAGAAGGTCATCAGGGTTTGTTTGTGTTAATGTTTAGAATTATCAGCATGAAGATTTACTGTGATCATTATCGCTGAGACAGTGACACCGTGTGTGTGTGTGTGTGCGTGCGTGTGTGTGTGTGCGTGTGTAGAGTAGGGAAGAGGAGAGAGCAGAAGGCAGGACAGGAGGACAGAGGAAGAGAGGAGATGGAAGAAGATCCGTATGGAGGATCCACAGATGAGAACACAGACGCTGAAGAAGAGGAGGACAAACCCATACCAGAGCTACCAGGTGTGTGTGTGTGTGTGTGTAGAAGAAACAATTAAGAAGGATGTATATGATCCAGTCTGTGGCTGTGATCGTTAACTCCGCCCCCTGCCCCGCCCCCTGCCCCCAGACTTTCTGACAGGGAAGCGTTTTTATCTTTATGGAAAGTTTGCGGAGGAACAGCGACGCCTGCTGCAGCGTTACATCATCGCCTTTAATGGGTGAGAAGCTTCTGAGACACTCAACAAACAACAATCTGCTTACTCATTACTGACTCACACTAACCAGGTGTGTGTGTGTGTGTGTGTGTGTGTGTGTGTGTGCGCGTGCGCGCACCTCAGGATTATGGAGGATTACATGAATGAGAAGGTCCAGTTTGTAATCACCAGTCAGGGTTGGGACGACACCTTCGAGGACGTGAGTATCAATATATAATAGAGTTAATGATGCAGGACTTGAGGAGATCTCAGCACACATGTGGTGAAGGTGCAGGTGAAGGTGCAGGTTTATGGAAGAACCATTTAGAGGTTTTGGATAGATATGAGGCCAGCTTATTCAGCAGATCACAATGTTCTGGCTCATCAGTGAAACAAATACACATCTAAACACACACACACAATACACACAACTTACCTCTCTTTTTGACCCCCCCCCCCCCCCCAGGCTCTGATGGAGAATGAGAACCTGAGCTTTGTGAAGCCCTCATGGATTTTTGCCATTAATGATCGCCAGAAGATGTTACCCTATCAGCCCTACACCGTGGTGCCCTAAACACACTGTCAACACACACACACACACACACACACACACACACACACATTAAAACTTCAACATCTTGTGTTGGTGTTTTAAACACCTCCATCACACATCCCTTCATCTCTCCATCACTCATCAGAAATGTAAATGTTTACTTTCACGTGTTAATAAAAAGGAAGACGTTTCATTATGGACTTTTTAAATAAAATTGACATCTGAATTAAAGTTCAGTCCTGAAATTCTCTTCATTATTTTATTCATCTTCATTATTTTAACTGCTACTGATGCAGAAGTCGCTGGAGGATAAGAAAAGGCTGAAGGTTCCCTCAGGTATTGGGGTTGTTTTGGTGCACATGTGCTCAGATCTTGTGGTTTTTAGGGACGTTTCCTGCTGCTTATTGATGCACTTTACTACAGAATCCAACCTTGTAACATGCACTCATTTTTCTGCATCATGAAGAGTTTATGCATCACACACTCATTTGTGTTCATTATGAGTAGATGATTAGATTTTGACGATCTTTGACCTCATCAGATTATGTACATGATCCTCACAACCACCCTCATGAATATTTCAGTGTGTGAAGCTCTCAGCTCTCTGTTACACAAACAAACAGGACATAAAGACAGATAGGATGAGGTGGTGGAAGGGGTGGCTGAAGCAGTGCATTCTGGGATATATGGATATATGTGGAGAGAGAGTAAAAGAGGGAGAGAGAACTGAAGAAGTTCGAAATAAGAGTAAAGTTTGCTGATCATTGCAGTGTATTTTAGAATCGCTTACAGAGAATCTTCAAAGAAGAACACACACACACACACACACACACACACACACCTGGTGAAGAGCTCGTCACCATGCTGCAGGTAAACTCACCCTGAATCTATTTCAGTAGATCTGCTTCCTTACTGCTCTCCTACAACCTGCTGAAAATCATCTACTTTTGAATCATAATGAATAAACATTCAGTGATGAGGGTGAGTCTGGTTCCTCTCAAGGTTTCTTCTTCATACCATCTCAGGGAGTTTTTCCTTCACCACAGTCACAACTGGATCACTCTTTAGGGATAAACTTATAGACTTTAAACTGCTACATTCCATCTTTATAACCTCTCTAACTTCTCTATAACCTCTTTATCTCTGTAAAGCTGCTTTGGAAAAATGTTCACTGTTACAAAAACTACACAAATAAAACTGCATTAAATTGTTTTGTATTGACTGTTAATGAATAAATAGATTTATTATAAATAATCTAGTAATAAATACTAATTCTAATCTAATCTAATTCTAATCTAATAATCTAATAATAAATCATTTATCTCAGTGCAGGTGTGAGAATGTATTTATTGACTGTTTCTCTCTGTATGAAGTTTTATTACTGTGTTCTGTGTCCCTGAGCAACAAATACATGAATAATTTAATATTGTCTCTGTGAGCAGTCGGTCATCTCACAGCATGTGGACTGCATTTACACACACACACACACACACACACACACACACACGCACAGACACACACACACTCACACACACACACACACACACACACACACACACGCACAGACACACACACACACACACACACACACACACACAGACATTTCACTCAACTGCCATTTGCACTAAAACAGTTTTTAGTGAAGGTCAGTATTAAGCAAAAATGAAATATATTTATTATTCAAATGTAAATTAGAATTTAAAGATTTATTTTAGAGGGAAAACAGGAAGGACTTTGTTAATCACCATAGCAACCAATGTAAGAAAACAGGAAGCACATACTATATAATGCTCCGTGTGTGTGTGTGTGTGTGTGTGTGTGTGTGTGTGTGTGTGTGTGTGTGTGTGTGTGTGTGTGTGTGTGTGTGTTTTCTAACTAATAGGAGCAAAATTAACACGAATGTATTAATCTAATGATTACAATAAAAAATAATTCCGTATAAAATAAACTGATATTAAAGGAGGCGTGGCAGCTGGAGGTGTGGCAGCTGGAGGTGTGGCTTCCCTGAAGTTCATTACAAATGATAAATTAATGATTACATTTATAGCTGTTTGAATCTTTAACTTTATTATTTTATTTCATTGTTGGTGGTTAAACTTCAATGCATATAAATGATTTATTCCTGCAGGATAAAGCTCCGCCCCCAAACCCAGCACCACCTTCAAATGTGGCTGTATCTTTAAGAATAGCCCCAAGTTCACCAACACATGTAGCTCCACATACCCCTTTAACCCCCCCTCAGATCCTAGCTCTGCCTCCACACAGAGCCCTGCCCCAAACCTCAACACATCTACAGACTCAAACAGAAACACCTGCTTTATCAATAAACCCCACTTTCCAGAATTCCTCTGGAATTACACCACTGCCCTGCCCCCTTCCTCCAGAAAACCCCTCTCCCATCCTCACATCTCCATCCTCCTCCACCTCTCAGAATACTCTAAAAACACCACCTGCACTTCAGCGTCACTCATCTTGTGAATCCCTCAGACCTCAGCTTGTGAACTTTGACCTGAGACCAAACTTTAACCTCCACCCTGGCCATGACACTCCAGTGGGTGATGTTGATCTGTGTAAAGGAACTGATGATGAGATGTCAGGTAGAGTGCACACAGTACACCACTTCCCTTAAGACCAAACACAGAATCAAACACTAGATAGTAAAGAACTGAATGAATCCATGAGGATGTTCACACCTCTGGGTTTTTGTTCTGCAGGTGTGTGTGAGTTCAGACTCTGGCCTTCGTGTGCATCTCGCCTGGCGTTAATTACAGCTCTGATTCCATTCTTCGTCATCGTCGTCATCATCATTGTCACAGGTAAAAACATCTCAATCACATTTTAATTCACAATATCTGGACTGTTCTAGAAAATAGAAGAAGTTCACTGTATATTTAAGTTATTAATATTTATAGAATATACACAATAATTTATATTTACATTTTATTGCTGTAATTTATAAAGATTTAATGATTAGGAATAAATTCAGAAGTGCACTAGGGTGGAAAAGCGATCCCTGTTTCTCTCCTCAGTGAGGTTTGTGTCGTTCCCATCGAAAATGAGAGACAACAGCGCCTCCTGTAATGTGAAGTGGAACTGCAGTCTAACGCCAGGGCCTTCATACACTCCTAAACTACCTGTCAATCAAACTCGTAACACTTCCCTAGGTAGAGTACACAATCATCATCATCACCATTATCACCACCACCATCCTCATCATCTTCATCATCATCACCACCATAATCATCACAATCATCTCCATCAGCATAACCACCACCATTATTATCACTATCATCACCACCACCATCTTTATTTTCATCATCATTATCTTCATCATTATCAACATCACCACCACCACCACCATCATCTTCTTTATCTACATCATCATCACCATCATCATCATCATCACTACAATCATTACCATCATCTTCATCATCATCACCACCATCATCACCACTATCATCATCACCATCACCACCATCATCTTCATCATCATCACGACCATCATTATCACCATTATCACCATCACCACCATCATCATCATTATCATCATTATCAACATTACCACCACCATCATCATCATCATCTTCTTTATCGACATCATCACCCCATCATCACCATCATCTTCATCGTCATCACCACCACCATCATCATCATCATCACCATTATCAACATAAACATTATCATCACCATTACCACCACCATCATCTTCATTATCATCACCACCATCACCATTATTACCACCATCATCATTATCACCATCATCATCACCACCACCATCATCATCATCATCACTATTATCACCACCATCATCATCACCACCATCAACATTACCACCACCATCATCATCATCTTCTTCATCATCATCACCGCCATAATTATTACCATCATCTTCATCATCATCAACAACATCATCACCACTATCAACATCATCACCACCACCACCACCATCATCATCTTCTTCATCATCATCACTACTATCAACATCACCACCACCATCATCATTATCACCATTATCACCACCATCATCATCTTCATCATCATCACCACCACTATCATCTTCATTATCATCACCTCCATCATCACCATTATCACCACAATCATCATCATCCTCATCATCACCATTACCAACACCATCATCATTATCTTCATCACCACCATCAACATCACCACCACCATCACCATCTTCATCACCATCATTATCATTATTATCATCTTCATCACCATCATCACCACAACCATCATCATCATCATCACTACCATAATCATCACCATCTCCATAACCACTATAATCATCATCATCATCATCACCATCTTCATCATCATGATCACCACCATTATCACCACCACCACCATCATCATCATCATCATTACCACCACAACCATCTTCACCATCATTACCACCATTAACATCATCATCATCATCATTACCACCACCGTTATCATCATCACACAAACTATACACTGTACACAACACAACTACACACGGTACACTGCACACTGTACACAACTACACACTGTACACTGCACACTGTACACAACTACACACTGCACACTGCACACTGTACACAACTACACACTGTACACTGCACACTGTACACAACTACACACTGCACACTGCACACTGTACATAACTACACACTGTATACAACACTTGCGTGTGTGTGTGTGTGTGTTTGTTTTGCAGACTGCACTGGTCCAGAGGGGGTTTCGGGGCGGATTGTGGGCGGGTCTGTGGCTCTGCAGTGGGCGTGGCAGGCCAGTCTACAGTGGAGGGGTCAACATGTGTGTGGAGGGGCAATAATTACCCCAAACTGGGTCATAACCGCCGCCCACTGCTTCATCGAGTAACACACACACACACACACACACACACACACACACACACACACATTGTCATAATGCATTGCTCTCTTTCTCTCTCTGAGGTATGACCTGATGCTGGAAGTTGATTGGCAGGTTGTGGTCGATACACTTGTCGTGTCTGATGTGTCACACGGTCAGCGCTACAACATACTGCGCATACACACACACCCCAAATACTCCAAACAAACCAATGACTATGACCTCGGCTTGCTCCTCACACACACTGCCATGAGGATGGGGGGTAAGCAGTGTGTGTGTGTGAGACAATAGGATGTGGACTGTTATAATCAAAATGTTGTCAGCTGAGCAGTTGTACTGTGTGTGTGTGTATGTGTGTGTGTGTGTGTGTGTGTGTGTGTGTGTGTGTGTGTGTGTGTAGACCGTGTGTACCCTGTGTGTTTGCCGATTGTTCCTCAGTCATTCCCGGTCGGCTCGTCCTGCTGGGTGACCGGGTGGGGCTTTACACATGAAGGAGGTACAAACAAACATACTGTACACAACTATACACTGTACACAACACAACTACACACTGTACAAAACACAGCATACTGTACACAACTATACATGGTACACAACAACTATACACTGTCCAAAACACACTGCATACTGTACACAACTATACACTGTACACAACTATACACTCTACAAAACACACTGCACACTGTACACAACTACACATTGTATACTACACACTATACACTGTACACAACACAACTACACACTGTACACTGTACAAAACACACGGCACAATGTACACAACTATACACTGTACACAACACAACTCCACACTGTATACTATACACTGTACACTGTACACAACACACGGAATACTGTGCACAACTATACACTGTACACAACACAACTACACACTGTACACTGCACACTGTATACAACACTTTATGCATGTGTGTGTGTGTGTGTGTGTGTGTGTGCAGGTTCAGTGTCAGCCCAGCTCAGACAGGCGCAGGTTCATATCATTGATCAGACAGTGTGCTCTGGTTCCTTAGTCTATGGTTCCTACATCACTCCCAGAATGCTTTGTGCTGGAAAAATGGAGGGTGGAATCGATGCCTGCCAGGTAACCACACCCCCTGCCCCACTGCCCCACTGCCCCACTGTCCACCTGCACTTTTCTCTCTTATAGTGAAGAATGTTAGGTAATTAATGAACCCCTTTGTAGATATTGTGATGGTGTGTGATGTGTGTGATGTGTGTGTGTGTGTGTGTGTGTGTGTGTGTTCAGGGGGACAGTGGCGGCCCCCTGGTGTGTGAGACTGTTGATGGGGACTGGCGGTTGGCGGGCGTGGTCAGTTGGGGTGACGGATGTGGACGAGTAAATAAACCTGGAGTTTACTCACGAGTGACATCACTACTGCAGTGGATTAAACAATACACACAGGTACACACACACACACACACACACACACACACACACACAAGCATGCACATGGTGTTGATGATGTTGATGGTGTTGATGATGGTGTTGATGTTGGTCTTGATTGTGTTGGTGATGTTGATTTTGATAGTGTTGGTGTTCATGGTGTTGATGATGTTGATGGTTTTGATGTTGATTATGATGTTAATGTTGATGTTGATGGTATTGATGATGTTGATGATGATGGTGTTGATGTTGATGGTGTAAGTGTTGATGTTGGTGTTGTTGGTGTTGAGGTTGATGATTATGTTGATGTTTGTGTTGATTATGTTGATGTTGATGTTGGTGTTGATGTTGATGGTGTTGGTGATGTTGATGGTGTTGATGTTGGTGTTGATGTCGATGTTGATGGTGTTGGTGATGTTGATGGTGTTGATGTTGATGGTGGTGTTGATGGTGTTGATGTTGGTGTTGATGTTGGTGTTGATGGTGTGGGTGTTGATGGTGATGCTGATGGTGTTGATGTTGGTGTTGATGGTGTTGGTGATGGTGTTGATGTTGGTGTTGTGGGTGTTGATGGTGTTGATGGTGTTGGTGTTGTTGGTGATGTTGTTGGTGTTGATGTTGGTGTTGATGTTGATGGTGTTGATGTTGGCGTTGATGTTGATTGTGTTGGTGATGTTGATGGTGTTGATGTTGGTGTTGTGGGTGTTGATGGTGTTGGTGTTGATGTTGGTGATGTTGCTGGTGATGTTGCTGGTGTTGGTGTTGATGGTGTTGGTGTTGGTGTTGATGTTGATGGTGTTGATGTTGGCGTTGATGTTGATTGTGTTGGTGATGTTGATGGTGTTGATGTTGGTGTTGTTGGTGTTGTGGGTGTTGATGGTGTTGGTGTTGATGTTGGTGATGTTGCTGGTGATGTTGCTGGTGTTGGTGTTGATGGTGTTGGTGGTGTTGGTGTTGTTGGTGATGTTGTTGGTGTTGATGGTGTTGATGTTGGTGTTGATGTTGGCGTTGATGTTGATTGTGTTGGTGATGTTGATGGTGTTGATGTTGGTGTTGTTGGTGTTGTGGGTGTTGATGGTGTTGGTGTTGATGTTGGTGATGTTGCTGGTGTTGGTGTTGATGGTGTTGGTGTTGGTGTTGATGTTGATGGTGTTGATGTTGGCGTTGATGTTGATTGTGTTGGTGATGTTGATGGTGTTGATGTTGGTGTTGTTGGTGTTGTGGGTGTTGATGGTGTTGATGTTGGTGATGTTGCTGGTGATGTTGCTGGTGTTGGTGTTGATGTTGATGGTGTTGATGTTGGCGTTGATGTTGATTGTGTTGGTGATGTTGATGGTGTTGATGTTGGTGTTGTTGGTGTTGTGGGTGTTGATGGTGTTGATGTTGGTGATGTTGCTGGTGATGTTGCTGGTGTTGGTGTTGATGGTGTTGGTGTTGATGTTGATGGTGTTGATGTTGGCGTTGATGTTGATTGTGTTGGTGATGTTGATGGTGTTGATGTTGGTGTTGTGGGTGTTGATGGTGTTGATGTTGATGGTGTTGGTGTTGGTGGTGTTGATGTTGGTGTTGATGATGGTGTTAGTGTTGATGGTGTTGATGTTGGCGTTAATGCTGATTGTATTGATGATGTTGATTGTGTTGATGTTGCAGGATGGAGACGTGACTGAATCGGGACTCACTGACTCCACAGCAGCTCCTGATTTGTCTCTGTAAAAGTGTAAATGTTTGATTATTGTGTTTCAGGGGTATAATCAGCTTTATTGTGGTGTGTGAAGTGGAACAGCAGGAATGTCGTTTTCCGAACACTGACACAGCCACATTTATTTTCCATATCCTTTATATTTTATTGTATTTAGAATAAAAACCTTTCATCTCTGAGTTGAATTTAAATAATTTAATAAATATTATTACTCCTAATAGCATACATTTCCATCAAATTATATTTTATATTGAATGCTTTTGCTCTCCTTTCTCTAACAAAAAGAGATTTTATATTAAATCTACAATTATTTTGTTTTAAATCCAAGATACACATGGAGGATTATAAAATTATACAAACCCGATTCCAAAAAGGTTGGGACACTGTACAAAATGTGAATAAAAAAAGGAATGCAATAATTTACAAATCTTATAAACTTATATTTTATACACAATAGAATATAGATAAAATATAAAAAATGTTGAAAGTGAGACATTTTGAAATGTCATGTCAAATATTGTCTCATTTTAGATTTCATGAGAGCTACACATTCCAAAAAAGTGAAATGTACATATAAGGAACAATTGGTGGACCAATTTACAACTTATTAGATCAACTGGCAACATGATTGGGTATAAAAAGAGCCTGTCAAAGTGGCAGTGACTCTCAGAAGTCAAGACGGGTTTCACCAATTCCCCAATGCTGCAGTGAAAAATAGTGGAGCAACATGAGAAAGGAGTTTCTCAGAGAAAAAATGCAAAGATATTGAAGTTCTCGTCATCTACAGTGCATCATATCATCCAAAGATTCAGAAAATCTGGAACGATCTCTGTGCATAAGGGTGAAGGCTACTGTAATGGAGATCACAACATGGGATCAGGAATACTTCCAGAAATCATTGTCGGTGAACACAATCCACCGTGCCATTCACCGTCACCGGCTAAAACTCTATAGGTCAAAAAAGAAGCCGTATCTAAACATGATCCAGAAGCTCAGGTGTTTTCTCTGGGCCACGGCTCATTTGAAATTGACTGTGGCAAAGTGGAAAACTGTTCTGTGGTCAGATGAATCAAAATTTGAAGTTCTTTTTGGAAAACTGGGACACCATGTCATCCAGACTAAAGAGGATCAGGACAACCCAAGTTGTTCTCAGCGCTCAGTTCAGAAGCTTGCATCTCTGATGGTATGGGGTTGCATGAGTGCGTGTGGCATGGGCAGCTTACACATCTGGAAAGGCATCATCAATGCTGAAAGGTATATCCAAGTTCTAGAACAACATATGCTCCCATCCAGACGTCGTCTCTTTCAGGAAGACCTTGCATTTTCCAACATGACAATACCAGACCACATACTGCATCAATTACAACATCATGCTGTGTAGAAGAAGAATCCAGGTACTGAAATGTCCAGTCTGCAGTCCAGAGCTTTCACCCAGAGAAAACATTTGACGCATAATAAAGAGGAATCAGGAATCGGGTTTGTATATCTCTGATTCACACAGCATTAATTGCCCCCCCCCCCCCCTTTTTTTTTTACTGTAACTTCACTACATCATACACATACACAACTTCACTACAATCTCAAATATCTTCCTTTTTCATCATCTATATTTTGCAAAACCATGGTCATTTTTTATTGAGTAATTTACTTTGAAAACGTAAGTAAATTTTAAGGCTAAAACTTTAGAACTTTAACTCAAGTGAAAGTTTAAAGGGACAATTTTACTTTTACTTAAGTCACTCCGAATGTCTCTGCTCCCCCCCCCCCCCCCCCCTTTGTCCTTTCCAACATGGCGGAGCACCTTGGCCACTGATCCACGCCGCATGCGCATAATTACAGCCCGGATTGGCTCGGTGCTGTTTCCGGGTTTAGAGAGATAATCGGTTATTTTTTTGTTAATAAGCGACAGCGGGAGATTATTTTGTATTTGTAATTATAATGTAAACATATGAAATAAAATAGATTATCTGAGAAGACTTCCGTTCTGGCTGCGTGTTGAAGGTCAGGGTTTTACAGGAGGAATGTAATTGCGTGACTCCGACTGAGGAAGTGCACACACACACACACACACACACACACTTGATTAGATCTGTGGTACAGTGGTGTGACGGGTTGAGCAGGTGTAATGGGTTTACTGGGTGTACTGGGTCTGTCAGTGAGGAGTGTGTGCAGTGTGAGGAGTGTGTGCAGTGAGATTAAGAGGTCATTCGGAGTGAACACAGGAGTGATGGGGTGCAATAAAGGACTACTGTTTCGCCAGGTAAGTTACTTTCTTACACACACACACACACACACACACACACACACACACACACACACACACACACACACACACACGTGTCATAATGATTAAGCACTTTTGTGAACATGAAAGTTTAAACTTGACAGTTGAAGATCAGCTGTAACTCACTGAATTGTTGTTTTTGTGGAATTGATGTGAACTCTGAACTCACATTCATCTGGACCTTCTCTGCTTCGAGAATGTGAAGTGTAATAAAGATAAGTTTTATCTGGTGAGTGTGGATGAACAGTAAACCACACCCTGTTCCTACACTCCTGCTCTCCACAGGGTTCAGACTTTCTCCATCTCCATACAGAACATCCCCATTCTTCTGCACCCAGCACTTCTATACACTCTGTAGCCTGTATTGCACATGAGGAAGTCTGCAACCCATAAGCTACTACATGTGTGTGTGTGTGTGTGTGTGTGTGTGTGTTTTGTAGTTGTTTGAGTCCTCCAGCAGTACCTACACGTACCTGTTGGCAGATGCGAGTTCTCGGGAGGCCGTGCTGATTGACCCGGTTCTGGAGACTGTGGATCGTGATGTGAAGCTGATTGAAGAACTTGAACTGAAACTAATTGTCGCCGGTGAATAGACACACACACACACACACACACACACACACACACAGAGTAATGCTTATGCCGCCCTTAGTCACTAATTATTCACGCCCTTAGTTAATGAATATTCACAGGGAACTGGTTTCAGGGTTAGGAGGCTCCCAGCAGCTCCATAGGATGGATCATGCAAGGTGATCAGGAACAGCTGAAAAGAGGGAAAGGGGGAGGGAGAGAGAGAGAGAGAGAGAGAGAGAGAGAGAGAGAGAAATAAATAAATAAATAAATAAATAGTGTTATTAAGTCTGATCATTAGGGACTTCAACAAATGCTCTTCATAGTGACTATACATTAAGTTGTTTGTGTCAGATTCTGTCACATTATACTCATAATCTTCTGCGTGACTCCGCCCCCAGCGAACACACACTGCCATGCGGATCATGTGACAGGAACTGGGCTGCTGAAGAAGCGACTGTTTGGGGTGAAGAGCGCGATTTCAAAACACAGTGGTGCTCGCGCTGACATTCTGCTGTTAGAAGGGGACGCTATAACCTTCGGAAAATACGTAACAACGAACAGCATCTTATTTACTGTGCATTTATTTACACTCATTATTTATTTACACTATTAACACTAATGATGTGTGTATGTTGGACCAGTGTGTGACAGTGAGAGAGACTCCAGGACACACAGACGGATGTGTGACATATGTGGCAGGAGACGAGTCAATGGCCTTCACTGGAGATGCTCTGCTGATCAGAGGCTGCGGGAGAACTGACTTCCAGCAAGGTTTGTGTCTCACACACACACACACACACACACACACACACAGAGACACACTGATGTGAATATTTACTGAACTTCGTTAATACCATCATCAACCTCATCACCACCACTATCATCACAATCTTCATCACCATCATTACCATCACCCTAATCACCATTATTACCATCATCACCACTATTACCATCATTATCACAATAATTACCAGGGGAGGGGAGAATGCTGAGGATGGAGCCACCAGGAAGGAGGAAAAGAGGAAGACCAAGGAGGAGGTTTATGGATGTGGTATAGGAAGACATGCAGGTAGTTGGTGTGAAAGAGGCAGATGTAGGGGACAGAGGGATGGAGACGGATGATCTGCTGTGAAGACCCCTAATGGGGGCAGCCGAAAGAAAAAGAAGATCACAATAATTACCATCAGCACCACCACTATCTTTACAATCATCACTATTATTACCATCACCCTCATCATCACCATCACCATCACTATTACCACCATCATCATCATCACCCTCACCACCACCACTATCACCATCATCACTATCATTACCATCACCCTCATCATCTGCATTACCATCACCACTACTATTACCATCATCATTACCATCATCCCCATTACCATCACCATCATTACTATTATCATCACCACCACTATCATCATCATCATCATCATCATCACTAATATCACCATTACCATCACCATCACCACTATCATCATCATCATCACCACTATTATCACCATCACTATCATCACCATCACTATCATCATCACCACTATCATCATCATCATCATCACTAATATCACTATTATCACCATTATTACCATCACCACCACTATCATCATCATCATCATCATCATCACTAATATCACCATTACCATCACCATCACCACTATCATCATCATCATCACCACTATTATCACCATTATTACCATCACCATCACTATCATCATCATCATCATCATCATCACTAATATCACCATTACCATCATCATCATCATCATCATCATCACTATTATCACCATTATTACCATCACCATCACTATCATCATCACCACTATCATCATCATCATCATCATCATCATCATCATCATCACTAATATCACCATTACCATCACCATCACCACTATCATCATCATCATCATCATCATCATCACCACTATTATCACCATTATTACCATCACTATCATCATCACCATCATGATGATCTCAACTTTTATTTGCCATTCACACTTTATTTTTAAGCCCCACCTGTCCTTCATCACCCCAAAACATTTGCATGAAATACTTCAAGTTTAAAAATGTCTCATTTATTGAAATGTCAAATTCTAAATCAAAAGAACTGTTGTTTTTTTATTTACTTGCATTATTGGGCTTATTGTTTGTTTGGGTTGGTTTGGAAAGAGAAAAATGAGAGAGAGAGAAGGTTGGATGATGTGGAGATGTGAAGCAGGATGTAGATAGGATTAGTAAGGAGGAAGTGAGAGCAGTGATTAAGAGGATGAAGAATGGAAAGTCAGTTGGACCAGATGACATACCGGTAGAAGCGTGGAGATGTTTAGGAGAGATGCAGTGGAGTTTTTAACCAGATTGTTTAACAGGATTCTGGAAGGGGAGAGGATGCCTGAGGAATGGAGAAGAAGTGTGCTGGTACCGATCTTTAAGCATAAGGGAGATGTGCAGACCTGCAGTAACTACAGGGTAATAAAGTTGATCAGTCACACCATGAAGTTATGGGAAAGAGTAGTGGAAGCCAGGCTGAGAGAAGAGGTGACCATTTGTGAGCAACAGTATGGATTCATGCCGAGGAAGAGCACCACAGAGACATTATTTGCTTTGATGATGTTGATGGAGAAGTATAGAGAAGGACAGAAGGAGCTGCATTGTGTGTTTGTGGATTTAGAGAAAGCGTACGACAGGGTGGAGAGAGGAGTTGTGGTATTGTATGAGGAAGTCAGGTGTGTCAGAGAAGTACGTGACGGTGGTGCAGGACTGTGAGAGTAAAAGGGAAAGTTTATAGGACTGCGGTGAGACCTGAGATGTGGGACGTTTTGGAGACAAGGTGAGGGAGGTGTGATTGAGATGGTTTGGACATGTGCAGAGGAGGGACATGGGGTATATCAGTAGGAGAATGCTGAGGATGGAGACACCAGGAAGGAGGAAAAGAGGAAGAACAAGGAGGATGTTTATGGATGTGGTGAAGGAAGACATGCAGGTAGTTGGTGTGAAAGAGGCAGATGTAGAGGACAGAGGGGTATGGAGACGAATTATCCGCTGTGGCGCCCCCTAATGGGAGAAGCCAAAAGAAGAAGTTTGTTTGGGTTGGTTTGAATCAATAAACTTAATTTTTAATAGAGTAAATCATAAATGAAGATTAATGAAAAGCACCAAAATATTTTATAAATCCTGCTGTTCATTGCGCCCCACCTGTCATGCCTTTATTTCCCACTAGAGGGCCGCTGCCCCACACTTTATTTGGTGTGCAATACCCCACACTGCCACTTAGAGGCAGTAGAGTACAGAGTACATTTTGTGTCAAACGTCTAAAATAAAATAATCATCCACAAAATATTTATTATCCAATTGTAAGGAAGTTATCAGAAATTAAATTACTGTAAATTAAACTTAAATACAATTATTAATTATTCGTGGATTTTTTTTATTGCATTTATAATCCAAATTAAAGAGGTGACTTTATTTTCTCTGATTTCAGGCTGTGCAAAGAAACTTTACGAATCTGTCCACAAGAAAATCTTCACATTACCTGGACACTGTCTGATTTACCCTGCACATGACTACAAAGGTGTGTGTGTGTGTGTGTGTGTGTGTGTGTGTGTGTGTGTGTTAAAGTCCCATTTAAATTGTTGTAAATTTGTGTATAAAATAGGAGTTTGAGATGATGTGTGTGTGTGTGTGTGTGTGTGTGTGTGTGTGTGTGGTGTTGGGGG
Source organism: Silurus aristotelis (assembly GCF_946808225.1). Lineage (NCBI taxonomy): Eukaryota > Metazoa > Chordata > Actinopteri > Siluriformes > Siluridae > Silurus > Silurus aristotelis. The sequence continues at coordinate 19,137,677 of NC_139598.1, read as the reverse complement.
GGGGGGGTGTTTGCAGGACAGACCGTGTCCACAGTGGAGGAGGAGAGAAAGTTTAACCCAAGATTAACTCTCTCTGAGGAGAAGTTTGAGGAAGTTATGAAAAACCTGAATCTCCCAAAACCGGCAAAGATCGGTACTGACTTCCTGTTTACTGTTTATTTACAGATGTGTGTGTGTGTGTTATTTACAGATGTGTGTGTGTGTTATTTACAGATGTGTGTGTGTGTGTTATTTACAGATGTGTGTGTGTGTGTGTTATTTATAGATGTGTGTGTGTGTGTTATTTATAGATGTGTGTGTGTGTGTTATTTATAGATGTGTGTGTGTGTTATTTATAGATGTGTGTGTGTGTTATTTATAGATGTGTGTGTGTGTTATTTATGTGTGTGTGTGTGTGTTATTTACAGATGTGTGTGTGTGTGTTATTTACAGATGTGTGTGTGTGTGTTATTTATAGATGTGTGTGTGTGTGTTATTTATAGATGTGTGTGTGTGTGTTATTTATAGATGTGTGTGTGTGTTATTTATAGATGTGTGTGTGTGTTATTTATAGATGTGTGTGTGTGTTATTTATAGATGTGTGTGTGTGTTATTTGTGTGTGTGTGTGTGTGTGTTATTTATGTGTGTGTGTGTGTGTTATTTATAGATGTGTGTGTGTGTGTGTTATTTACAGATGTGTGTGTGTGTGTTATTTACAGATGTGTGTGTGTGTGTTATTTATAGATGTGTGTGTGTGTTATTTATAGATGTGTGTGTGTTATTTACAGATGTGTGTGTGTGTGTTATTTATAGATGTGTGTGTGTGTTATTTATAGATGTGTGTGTGTTATTTATAGATGTGTGTGTGTTATTTATAGATGTGTGTGTGTGTGTTATTTATAGATGTGTGTGTGTTATTTATAGATGTGTGTGTGTGTGTTATTTATAGATGTGTGTGTGTGTGTTATTTATAGATGTGTGTGTGTTATTTATAGATGTGTGTGTGTGTTATTTATAGATGTGTGTGTGTGTGTTATTTATAGATGTGTGTGTGTGTGTTATTTATAGATGTGTGTGTGTGTGTTATTTATAGATGTGTGTGTGTGTTATTTATAGATGTGTGTGTGTGTGTTATTTATAGATGTGTGTGTGTGTTATTTATAGATGTGTGTGTGTGTTATTTATAGATGTGTGTGTGTGTTATTTATAGATGTGTGTGTGTGTTATTTATGTGTGTGTGTGTGTGTTATTTGTGTGTGTGTGTGTGTTATTTATGTGTGTGTGTGTGTGTTATTTATAGATGTGTGTGTGTGTGTGTTATTTATAGATGTGTGTGTGTGTGTGTTATTTATAGATGTGTGTGTGTGTGTGTTATTTATAGATGTGTGTGTGTGTGTGTTATTTATAGATGTGTGTGTGTGTTATTTATAGATGTGTGTGTGTGTGTTATTTATAGATGTGTGTGTGTGTTATTTATAGATGTGTGTGTGTGTTATTTATAGATGTGTGTGTGTGTTATTTATAGATGTGTGTGTGTGTTATTTATAGATGTGTGTGTGTGTGTTATTTATAGATGTGTGTGTGTGTGTTATTTATAGATGTGTGTGTGTGTTATTTATAGATGTGTGTGTGTGTGTGTTATTTATAGATGTGTGTGTGTGTGTGTTATTTATAGATGTGTGTGTGTGTGTGTTATTTATAGATGTGTGTGTGTGTGTGTTATTTATAGATGTGTGTGTGTGTGTGTTATTTATAGATGTGTGTGTGTGTGTGTTATTTATAGATGTGTGTGTGTGTGTGTTATTTATAGATGTGTGTGTGTGTGTGTTATTTATAGATGTGTGTGTGTGTGTTATTTATAGATGTGTGTGTGTGTTATTTATAGATGTGTTATTTATAGATGTGTTATTTATAGATGTGTGTGTGTTATTTACAGATGTGTTATTTATAGATGTTATTTATAGATGTGTTATTTATAGATGTGTGTGTGTGTGTTATTTACAGATGTGTGTGTGTTATTTACAGATGTGTGTGTGTTATTTACAGATGTGTGTGTGTTATTTATAGATGTGTGTGTGTTATTTATAGATGTGTGTGTGTGTTATTTATAGATGTGTGTGTGTGTTATTTACAGATGTGTGTGTTATTTACAGATGTGTGTGTTATTTACAGATGTGTGTGTTATTTACAGATGTGTGTGTGTGTTATTTATAGATGTGTGTGTGTGTTATTTATAGATGTGTGTGTGTGTTATTTACAGATGTGTGTGTGTTATTTACAGATGTGTGTGTGTTATTTATAGATGTGTTATTTATAGATGTTATTTATAGATGTGTTATTTATAGATGTGTGTGTGTGTTATTTACAGATGTGTGTGTGTTATTTACAGATGTGTGTGTGTTATTTACAGATGTGTGTGTGTTATTTACAGATGTGTGTGTGTTATTTACAGATGTGTGTGTGTGTTATTTACAGATGTGTGTGTGTGTTATTTACAGATGTGTGTGTGTGTTATTTACAGATGTGTGTGTGTTATTTACAGATGTGTGTGTGTTATTTACAGATGTGTGTGTGTTATTTACAGATGTGTGTGTGTGTTATTTATAGATGTGTGTGTGTTATTTATAGATGTGTGTGTGTGTGTTATTTATAGATGTGTGTGTGTTATTTATAGATGTGTTATTTATAGATGTGTGTGTGTGTTATTTACAGATGTGTGTGTGTTATTTACAGATGTGTGTGTGTTATTTATAGATGTGTGTGTGTGTTATTTATAGATGTGTGTGTGTGTTATTTATAGATGTGTGTGTGTTATTTATAGATGTGTGTGTGTGTTATTTATAGATGTGTGTGTGTGTTATTTACAGATGTGTGTGTGTGTTATTTACAGATGTGTGTGTGTTATTTATAGATGTGTTATTTACAGATGTGTGTGTGTTATTTACAGATGTGTGTGTGTGTTATTTACAGATGTGTGTGTGTGTTATTTACAGATGTGTGTGTGTGTTATTTACAGATGTGTGTGTGTGTTATTTACAGATGTGTGTGTGTGTTATTTACAGATGTGTTATTTATAGATGTGTGTGTGTTATTTACAGATGTGTGTGTGTGTTATTTACAGATGTGTGTGTGTTATTTATAGATGTGTGTGTGTTATTTATAGATGTGTTATTTATAGATGTGTTATTTACAGATGTGTGTGTGTGTTATTTACAGATGTGTGTGTGTGTTATTTACAGATGTGTGTGTGTGTTATTTACAGATGTGTGTGTGTGTTATTTACAGATGTGTGTGTGTGTTATTTACAGATGTGTTATTTACAGATGTGTGTGTGTGTGTTGTTTACAGATGTGTGTGTGTGTGTGTGTGTGTGTGTGTGTGTTGTTTATAGATGTGTGTGTGTGTTGTTTATAGATGTGTGTGTGTGTTGTTTATAGATGTGTGTGTGTGTTGTTTATAGATGTGTGTGTGTGTGTGTGTGTGTGTGTGTGTGCGTTGTTTATAGATGTGTGTGTGTCAGTGTGTGTGTGTGTGTGTGTGTGTGTGTGTGTGTGTGTGTGTGTGAGTTTACAGATGTGGCCGTATTATTTACAGATGTGTGTGTGTGTGTGTGTGTGTGTGTGTTGTTTATAGATGTGTGTGTGTGTGTTGTTTATAGATGTGTGTGTGTGTGTGTTGTTTATAGATGTGTGTGTGTGTGTTGTTTATAGATGTGTGTGTGTGTGTTGTTTATAGATGTGTGTGTGTGTGTGTTGTTTATAGATGTGTGTGTGTGTGTGTTGTTTATAGATGTGTGTGTGTGTGTGTTGTTTATAGATGTGTGTGTGTGTGTGTGTTGTTTATAGATGTGTGTGTGTGTGTGTGTGTGTGTGTGTGTGTGTGTGTGTTGTTTATAGATGTGTGTGTGTGTGTGTGTGTGTTGTTTATAGATGTGTGTGTGTGTGTGTGTGTGTGTGTGTTGTTTATAGATGTGTGTGTGTGTGTGTGTGTGTTGTTTATAGATGTGTGTGTGTTTAATAGATTGTGTGTGTGTGTTATTAATAGATGTGTGTGTGTGTTATTAATAGATGTGTGTGTGTGTTGTTAATAGATGTGTGTGTGTGTTGTTAATAGATGTGTGTGTGTGTGTGTGTTGTTTATAGATGTGTGTGTGCTTAATAGATTGTGTGTGTGTGTGTGTGTTATTAATAGATGTGTGTGTGTGTTATTAATAGATGTGTGTGTGTGTTATTAATAGATGTGTGTGTGTGTTATTAATAGATGTGTGTGTGTTGTTAATAGATGTGTGTGTGTGTGTGTGAGTTTACAGATGTGGCCATATTATTTACAGATGTGTGTGTGTGTGTTATTTATAGATGTGTGTGTGTGTGTGTGTGTGTGTGTGTTGTTTATAGATGTGTGTGTGTGTGTGTTGTTTATAGATGTGTGTGTGCTTAATAGATTGTGTGTGTGTGTGTGTGTTATTAATAGATGTGTGTGTGTGTTATTAATAGATGTGTGTGTGTGTTATTAATAGATGTGTGTGTGTGTTATTAATAGATGTGTGTGTGTTGTTAATAGATGTGTGTGTGTGTGTGTGAGTTTACAGATGTGGCCATATTATTTACAGATGTGTGTGTGTGTGTTATTTATAGATGTGTGTGTGTTATTTATAGATGTGTGTGTGTTATTTATAGATGTGTGTGTGTTATTTATAGATGTGTGTGTGTTATTTACAGATGTGTGTGTGTGTTATTTACAGATGTGTGTGTGTGTTATTTACAGATGTGTGTGTGTGTTATTTACAGATGTGTGTGTGTGTGTTATTTACAGATGTGTGTGTGTGTGTTATTTACAGATGTGTGTGTGTTATTTATAGATGTGTGTGTGTTATTTATAGATGTGTTATTTATAGATGTGTGTGTTATTTACAGATGTGTGTGTGTGTTATTTACAGATGTGTGTGTGTTATTTATAGATGTGTGTGTGTTATTTATAGATGTGTTATTTATAGATGTGTTATTTACAGATGTGTGTGTGTGTTATTTACAGATGTGTGTGTGTGTTATTTACAGATGTGTGTGTGTGTTATTTACAGATGTGTGTGTGTGTTATTTACAGATGTGTGTGTGTGTTATTTACAGATGTGTGTGTGTGTTATTTACAGATGTGTGTGTGTGTTATTTACAGATGTGTGTGTGTTATTTACAGATGTGTGTGTGTGTTATTTACAGATGTGTGTGTGTGTTATTTACAGATGTGTGTGTGTGTTATTTACAGATGTGTGTGTGTTATTTACAGATGTGTGTGTGTTATTTATAGATGTGTGTGTGTTATTTATAGATGTGTGTGTGTGTGTTATTTATAGATGTGTGTGTGTTATTTATAGATGTTATTTATAGATGTGTGTGTGTGTTATTTACAGATGTGTGTGTGTTATTTACAGATGTGTGTGTGTTATTTATAGATGTGTGTGTGTGTTATTTATAGATGTGTGTGTGTGTTATTTATAGATGTGTGTGTGTTATTTATAGATGTGTGTGTGTGTTATTTATAGATGTGTGTGTGTGTTATTTATAGATGTGTGTGTGTTATTTACAGATGTGTGTGTGTGTTATTTACAGATGTGTGTGTGTTATTTATAGATGTGTGTGTGTTATTTACAGATGTGTGTGTGTGTTATTTACAGATGTGTGTGTGTGTTATTTACAGATGTGTGTGTCTGTTATTTACAGATGTGTGTGTTTGTTATTTACAGATGTGTGTGTGTGTTATTTACAGATGTGTGTGTGTGTTATTTACAGATGTGTGTGTGTGTTATTTACAGATGTGTGTGTGTTATTTACAGATGTGTGTGTGTGTTATTTACAGATGTGTGTGTGTGTTATTTATAGATGTGTGTGTGTTATTTATAGATGTGTTATTTACAGATGTGTGTGTGTGTTATTTACAGATGTGTGTGTGTGTTATTTACAGATGTGTGTGTGTGTTATTTACAGATGTGTGTGTGTTATTTATAGATGTGTGTGTGTTATTTATAGATGTGTTATTTATAGATGTGTTATTTACAGATGTGTGTGTGTGTTATTTACAGATGTGTGTGTGTGTTATTTACAGATGTGTGTGTGTGTTATTTACAGATGTGTTATTTACAGATGTGTGTGTGTGTGTGTGTTGTTTACAGATGTGTGTGTGTGTGTGTGTGTGTGTGTGTGTTGTTTATAGATGTGTGTGTGTGTTGTTTATAGATGTGTGTGTGTGTTGTTTATAGATGTGTGTGTGTGTTGTTTATAGATGTGTGTGTGTGTTGTTTATAGATGTGTGTGTGTGTGTGTGTGTGTGTGTGTGTGTGTGTGCGTTGTTTATAGATGTGTGTGTGTCAGTGTGTGTGTGTGTGTGTGTGTGTGTGTGTGTGTGTGTGTGTGTGTGTGTGTGTGAGTTTACAGATGTGGCCGTATTATTTACAGATGTGTGTGTGTGTGTGTGTGTGTGTGTTGTTTATAGATGTGTGTGTGTGTGTTGTTTATAGATGTGTGTGTGTGTGTTGTTTATAGATGTGTGTGTGTGTGTTGTTTATAGATGTGTGTGTGTGTGTTGTTTATAGATGTGTGTGTGTGTGTTGTTTATAGATGTGTGTGTGTGTGTTGTTTATAGATGTGTGTGTGTGTGTTGTTTATAGATGTGTGTGTGTGTGTTGTTTATAGATGTGTGTGTGTGTGTGTTGTTTATAGATGTGTGTGTGTGTGTGTGTGTTGTTTATAGATGTGTGTGTGTGTGTGTGTGTTGTTTATAGATGTGTGTGTGTGTGTGTGTGTGTGTGTGTGTGTGTGTGTGTGTGTGTGTGTGTGTTGTTTATAGATGTGTGTGTGTGTGTGTGTGTGTGTGTTGTTTATAGATGTGTGTGTGTGTGTGTGTGTGTGTGTGTTGTTTATAGATGTGTGTGTGTGTGTGTGTTGTTTATAGATGTGTGTGTGTTTAATAGATTGTGTGTGTGTGTTATTAATAGATGTGTGTGTGTGTTGTTAATAGATGTGTGTGTGTGTGTGTGTTGTTTATAGATGTGTGTGCTTAATAGATTGTGTGTGTGTGTGTGTGTGTGTTATTAATAGATGTGTGTGTGTGTTATTAATAGATGTGTGTGTGTGTTATTAATAGATGTGTGTGTGTGTTGTTAATAGATGTGTGTGTGTGTTGTTAATAGATGTGTGTGTGTGTGTGTGTTGTTTATAGATGTGTGTGTGCTTAATAGATTGTGTGTGTGTGTGTGTGTTATTAATAGATGTGTGTGTGTGTGTTATTAATAGATGTGTGTGTGTGTGTTATTAATAGATGTGTGTGTGTGTTATTAATAGATGTGTGTGTGTGTTATTAATAGATGTGTGTGTGTTGTTAATAGATGTGTGTGTGTGAGTTTACAGATGTGGCCATATTATTTACAGATGTGTGTGTGTGTGTTATTTATAGATGTGTGTGTGTTATTTATAGATGTGTGTGTGTGTTATTTACAGATGTGTGTGTGTGTTATTTACAGATGTGTGTGTGTGTTATTTACAGATGTGTGTGTGTGTTATTTACAGATGTGTGTGTGTGTTATTTACAGATGTGTGTGTGTGTTATTTACAGATGTGTGTGTGTTATTTACAGATGTGTGTGTGTTATTTATAGATGTGTTATTTATAGATGTGTGTGTTATTTACAGATGTGTGTGTGTGTTATTTACAGATGTGTGTGTGTTATTTATAGATGTGTGTGTGTTATTTATAGATGTGTTATTTATAGATGTGTTATTTACAGATGTGTGTGTGTGTTATTTACAGATGTGTGTGTGTGTTATTTACAGATGTGTGTGTGTGTTATTT
>NC_139598.1:19122359-19124859 GCF_946808225.1 Silurus aristotelis | reverse complement strand
TGAAGGTTGAAAACCAGTGATGAAGTGAAACAGAAACAGCTGTGGAGGAGCTTCAAACTGGGTGAGGAGCCAAACTGCTACTAAGGTGGGGTTGTGGAAGACAGTTTCATGTACCAGGTCCTTCAGCATTGCAAGACTGAGCACAGCAACAAGACACAAGGGATTTCTACTGCATCAGCAAAGTGTCTCCCAGGAAAAGATCTAAAAGCTTTTAAGATTTGGTACAAGAGGCACAAGAAATGGGCGATGTTGAGGAGTATAGACACAGTGGACGACCAAGGAAACTTAATGTAGTGAAAGAAGCTTACTTTCCTTCAACATCAGAAGCTGTCCAACAGTGCCCTCTGCAAAAAACTAGTAGGACCCAGGTACACCTATCTACTATCTGAAGAAGTCTGGCCAGAAGTGATCATTGTCTGAAATCTGCAAGAAAACGGAGGAACTTGGAGGCGAAAATGGCAGAAGTCAAAACCTGAAATATTTGTCTGTAGAGGAAGGCAGGATGTTTGCTGAAGGTCTGGAGAGCATTATAATAATGAATGAAGCATGGTGGATGTTTCCTGCAGGTTTGGAGCTGAATTTCTACAGATGGAGTTGGAGATATGGTCAGGATTAATGGTGTCCTAAATGCTGAGAAATCCAGGCAGATACTTCTCCGTCATGCAGAACTATCAGAGAGGTTGTCCTCAAATTTATTCCGCAGCAGGACAACGACCCCAAACATACATCCAATGTTATTAAGTACTATCTTCTGAGTAGAGAAGAACAAGGAGAGTCCTGATATCAACATCATCGTGTCTTTCCAAAATTACATAAAGTGACAGAAGGATTTGAGGAGCCTCCATCCACAGAAGGTCTGTGCTTAGTTCTTCAAGATGTTTGGAACTAACTACCTCTGAAGATCCTTTAAAAACTGTGGGTAAGTGTACCTAGAAGAATTTATGATCTTTTGCAGGTAAACAGAGTCACACCAAATACTGATCTGGCTTTTTCTTCTGTTCAATGACCAGTTTTTGTTCATTAATAAAAATAAATTTTTATTACACACACACACACACACACACACACACCTGTGTGTCCTGCTCCCCTGAACATCTGTCACAGCTTATTGGGTAAAAATTTTACTTGTGTGAAACTTTACTTGCTTCTCTGTGTGTGTGTGTGTGTGTGTGTGTACACGTATGTGTACGTGTGTTTGTGTTCTCTTGATCGCACTTATGGTTATTACAGTTAGATTGATCAGTGTGATGGAACTTTTCAGATGTTCTGAAGATTTGTGTGTGTGTGTGTGTGTGTGTGTGTGTGTGTGTGTGTGTGTGTGTGTGTGTGTGTGTGTTTTAACTACAAGGAAAATGCAAGCGGTTTCTAAAAATAGTCAAAATTACTGAGTTGAACATCTGGATAAACTGTGAGAGTGTGTGTATGTGTGTGTGGTTGTGTGTTGTGTACAGTACACAGACTGGGATGATGATGGTATGTATTGTGATTAAATATGGGAGCTGCACTCTGATTGGATATTAAGATGCACTCTGATTGGACGGGGAGCTGCATTCTGATTGGATGGAGAGCTGCACTCTGATTGGACGGGGAGCTGCATTCTGATTGGATGGAGAGCTGCACTCTGATTGGACAGGGAGCTGCACTAAGTTGGCGCTGTACTAAATGAGAGAATAAGGTTATGAGGGAGGAGGAGTTTTTCCTTCACCACAGTCGCCACCGGTTTGTTCATCAGGACAAATTTACAACTTCATGTTTATCTCCACAGTATCTGTGTAAAGCTGCTCTGAGACAATGTCCATTATTAAAAGCTCAATACACATAAACAAATTAAATTGAACTGAATTATGAAGGTGTTATAACAGAAGTGATGATGATGATGATGATAAACTTGAGAAATCGTCTTCACAAAATTACATCAACAATAAGAACAGTGTGTGTGGAGCTCCCCAGACTTGTTAAACCCGTCCCCTTCCCGACACTCACCCTTCAGGAATGTGTGTATCACTCTACCCTGTACCCTGTAATGTACACACACACACACACACACACACAGGTCTGGTGTGAGCATCTCAGTGAGAACTGTACCACTCACTTACACACTGATTTTTTTCAGATCAACATACATAATCATTTAATAACGTGTGTGTGTGTGTGTGTGTGTGTGTGTGTGTGTGTGTGTGTGTGTGTGTGTGTGTTCTATTGGTTGTTTGTAAAACTGAAATATCCGGAGAATGAATCTTATTGAGTAGATTGACTGACAGGTGTGATGCCACCCTTCTTACACTCAGCACAATAATCCAGTTTGTACCAAAGTTAACACCACTTCATACACACACACACACACACATAACCAATTACACACACTTACACACACATATAACCAATTTTACACACACACACACACACACACATGTAACCAACTGCACACACATACACACATATATAACCAACTACACACACACACACACACACACACACACACATAACCAACTACACACAC
>NC_139598.1:19114859-19117359 GCF_946808225.1 Silurus aristotelis | reverse complement strand
GTGGACATGCACCTACGATGACAATTTCAGACCCCTCCATGATTTCTAAGTGGGAGAACTTGCAAAATAGCAGGGTGTTCAAATACTTATTTTCCTCACTGTATATATATATATATATATATATATATATATATATATATATATATATATATATATGTATATATATATATATATATATATATATATATATATATATATAAACCAACTGCACACACATACACTCACAAAACCAACTACACACAGATACACACACATATAACCAACTGCACACACATACACACACACATATAACCAACAACACACACATACACACACATATAACCAACTACACACACACACACACACACAAAACCAACTACACACAGATACACACACATATAACCAACTACACACACAAACACACACACACATATAACCAACTACACACACATATAACCAACTGCACACACACACACACACACACACACACACACATATAAAACCAACTGCACACACATATACACACACACATACACACACATATAACCAACTACATACACACACATTCACACATACTGTATAACCAACTATACAACACACACACACACACACACACACACACACACACACACACAAACACACACAAACACACATAACCAACTACATACACATATATAACCAACTACACACCATGTAAGTGTGTGTATGTGAATCTGTGTGTGTGTGTATGTGAGTGTGTGTGATTGTGAGTGTGATTGTGAGTGTGTGTGTCTTCCTCTATCTGCCTGTCAATCAGAGTAACACATACTTCTCTCTGTTTCATTACACTTCATTATAAAGTCTCATAATTCTGTAATGTGTTTGTTACACAACATTTATTACCAGAACCATTCATCTGATCAGTTCATTTATTGTGCTGTGTGTGTGTGTGTGTGTGTGTGTGTTTTATTTTTATCCTAACACAGTCTGTAATCTCCTAATAAGGCAGAGTGCAGAAAGACAGACATGTAATGGGCGGGACAGAAAACTGGCACTTTGTTCCCACGCAGTGTATTCTTTCACTGTGTGTGTGTGTGTGTGTGTGTTTGTGTGTGTGTGTGTGTGTGTGTGTGTGATGTTTACTGGAGTACAATGACTTTATTTTAAGCAGTGTTTTGTGTCTCTGATCAAAGCCACACACACACACACACACACACACACACACACACACACACACACACACACACACACACAGCTTCATGTGGTAGGTAATGAAGGTCCTCAGGTTGTACACGTTGGTGTTGTTGTGTGTTTATTGACGCATCTCTTTTTCACTTTCCGTTTTCAGTTCAAATTTCCAGTTTCTCTGTTTTACCCTTCAGATGGAAATTTCCCGCAAAACAATCCCATAATCCCTCACTGCAGTCACGTGACCTCTGCACAACCTCCTCACCTGCCATTAACCCTGAAACATTCATTATAATGATATTTTTAAAGGAAACCTAAAATTTTACTGCACCCTTATTTACCCCCTTAACCCCCATTCACTGCTCCTTTAATTCTCATTCACCCCTCTAATCCTCACTTTACCTTTCCTTCCTAATAGCCCCACCCCTGACTCTACCCTCAGTCTGACTCCTCCCACAGTCTGACTCCTCCCCTGTCTCTCGTTTTTTCTTCCAGGTGTTATGGACACACAGAAGAACCAATGGGAGCAGGGCAGGACTCCACCCTGGCTCAACCTGCGGGCTGATGGAAGAAGCTCCGCCTCTTCGGGGGCAGAATCAGACTCGGAGGGCAGCAGCAGCACTGAAAGCGAGGGGCCGAGTCCAGACGTTTTTCCTGTCAGCTGTCTGAGACCGAAGAGTGGAGTGAATGCACACCTTCCTCATCTTAACTCTCTGAGGAGAAGAACAGGCGTCGACTCCCAGGCTCTGACCACGCAACGACGAATCACAGAGCTTGATCAGCAGAAGGAGGAGCTAAAGATAGAGGTGAGAAGAGAGGAGCTCAGAGAGGAACACAGAGATAAACAGAGAGGAGCTCAGAGAGGAGCATAGTCTTGAGATTTCACTTCACCTTTTGTTATAAAAAGTGTGTGTGTGTGTGTGTGTGTGTGTGTGTGTGTGTGTGTGTTTGCCTGTGTTCCTGCGCGTGTGTTTGTGCGGGTGTGTGTGTGTGCCTGTATTCCTGCGCGTGTGTGTTTGTGTTCCTGCGCGTGTGTTTGTGCGGGTGTGTGTGTGTGTGTGTGTGTGTGTGTGTGCCTGTGTTCCTGCTCGTGTGTTTGTGCGGGGGTGTGTGTGTGCCTGTGTTCCTGCGCGTGTGTTTGTGCGGGTGTGTGTGTGTGTGCCTGTGTTCCTGCTCGTGTGTTTGTGCGGGGGTGTGCGTGTGCCTGTGTTCCTGCGCGTGTGTGTTTGTGTTCCTGCGCGTGTGTTTGTGCGGGTGTGTGTGTGTGTGTGCCTGTGTTCCTGCTCGTGTGTTTGTGCGGGGGTGTGTGTGTGCCTGTGTTCCTGCGCGTGTGTTTGTGCGGGTGTGTGTGTGT
>NC_139598.1:19092359-19109859 GCF_946808225.1 Silurus aristotelis | reverse complement strand
GAGAGTGAAAGAGGGGGAGAGAGAGACAGAGGAAGAGAGAAAGAAAGATTGTAAGAAGAGTGAGGAGAAAGGAGGAAGAGTGAGATAAAAGGCAGAAGGGAGAGACGTGGAGTGTTTGTTATTTTGAAAAGAGATAGAGAGATGGGGGAGGGAGCGATAGAGGGAGTGATAGACACTAACAGGAAACAAATAGAGACAGTGTTTAAGTCATTAGTGTGTCTACAGCACTGCTCTGTCCTGAGGTATGTCCACATTCATCTCTCTCTCTCTCTCTCTCTCTCTCTCTCTCTCTCTTTCTCTATCTCTCTATCTCTCTATCTATCTCTTCCTCTCTCGGTCCATCAGATATTGCATTTAGTTTAGTTGTGTGTTAGTTGTGTGTATAAAATCTCATTGTGTTTTTCTGATATGACTGTGTAGAGTTTTCTGTAGAGATGACCTCTATGTTACAATTAGAAATATGTTGTGTGGTTTTAAATCATGTCTGGAATTAGCTTTGTATAGAAATGTGTAGAGATTTGTGTAGAAGTTTAGATATGTGTAAAGGGTCGTGTAGAAATGTGTAGTAGTTTGCATAGAAGTGTAGATATGTGTAGAGGTTTGCGTAGAAATGTGTAGTGGTTTGTGTAAAGATTTGTGTAGAAATGTGTAGATATATGTGTAGAAATGTGGAGAGGTTTGTGTAGAAATGTGGAGAGGTTTGTGTAGAAATGTGTAGTAGTTTGCGTAGAAGTGTAGATATGTGTAGAGGTTTGTGTAGAAATGTGTAGTAGTTTGCGTAGAAGTGTGTAGTGGTTTGTGTAGAGATTTGTGTAGAAATGTGTAGATATATGTGTAGAAATGTGGAGAGGTTTGTGTAGAAATGTGGAGAGATTTGTGTAGAAATGTGTAGTAGTTTGCGTAGAAGTGTAGATATGTGTAGAGGTTTGTGTAGAAATGTGTAGTAGTTTGCGTAGAAGTGTGTAGTGGTTTGTGTAGAGATTTGTGTAGAAATGTGTAGATATATGTGTAGAAATGTGGAGAGGTTTGTGTAGAAATGTGGAGAGATTTGTGTAGAAATGTGTGTAGAAATGTGTAGAGGTCTGTGTAAAAATGCTAATGAGGTTTTATAGAGTTAATAATTTATTTTTTCACATTTGCATAAATGTAATAATAAAATGTTTTGCTTAGTTTTTGAAAGAGAACCAGCCTGTCACTGATTGGTCCACCACTGGCACTGCCTCAAGTATGACATCATGGTCACCTGTTAACAACCACAAATTAGTGCAGGTACATGATTCATTTACAGTACATGATGAACATCTCTGTAACGTCTCATTAACGTCTCTGTAACGTTTTATTACCATGTCTAACGTTTCTGTAATGTCTGTGTAATGTCTGGGTAACGTTTCATTAAAGTCTCTGTAACGTATATAAAAATTGTAATGTTTCTGTAACAACTGTGTAAGATCTGTGACGTGTGTAGTGTGTGTGTGTTTGTGTTCCAGGGTGTGGTGAGTACAAACCGGAGGCGGAGCTCCCAGCGTAGAGGTGCGGAGCGACCGATGTCAGTGCAGGGTGAGAGAGATTGTGTGTGTGTGTGTGTGTGTATGTGTGTGTGTGTGTGTGTGTGTGTGTGTGTGTGTGTGTGTGTGTGTGTGTGTGTGTGTGTGTATGATAGAGAGAAAAAAGGAAAGGGAGAAATCATTAGTAATGGTTTGATTTAAAGATGAAACTAAAATAAAATCATGATTTTATAATCATAAAACTTTTCCAGTGTTATTTTTATTTACTGTTTATTCAGTACTGATCTATTTACTGTTAAAACAACATTAGCCAATAAAGAGGAGTGTGTGTGTGTGTGTGTGTGTGTGTGTGTGTGTGTGTGTGTGTGTATAAAGAGAGTGGGTGTGGCATGTGTGTTTGTCTTAATTCAATTCTGTCACTCATCATGAGTGTTTGGGAACAAGGTCACCCAGGTGTTCCACTAAGAACTGTGTGTGTGTGTGTGTGTGTGTGTGTGTGTGTGTGTGTGTGTGTGTGTGTGTTTGTATGTGTTTTTCAGGGCTTGTGAGGAACCCTGACACTTCTCCACTTCCTCACTCCAAACATAGACTAAGTAATGGAAATGCTAATGCTAACGGCTTCCACACACAAGCAAACAGCAATAACAGCTCACGTGCAGCTAGGTGAGTCTTACACACACACACACACACACACACACACACACACACACACACACACACACACACACACACACACACACACACACAGAGAGAGAATCATGTGCTAATGTAGGTCTGGGCAATTCATTTCTATTCGGGGCCACATGTAAAATCTGAACTGTGTTGGAGGGCCGAACCAATGATAACTTGAAATTAATTCTGCTCAATATTAAATTTCTCCCATTGTAAAAAGCAGTAAATTATATATTTTGATAAGCTGCTAGTAAGTAAAGTAATAAAGCGAGTGAAGCAAGTAATAAACAGTTTAAAACAAAAAAGAAATCACTGTTTCATTTTATTTTTAACTTGTTAATCTTCACAAATACTAAAAAGGTGTTTTGCAAACCAATGAAACTCTTTATATTAAATCAGACGCGCTCCCACTGAATCGGGCCGCACCACATCATAAATATGGATGATGTTCCTCTGAGGTTTGACCTGCCGCTCACTCGGACTGTCTACAGGAAATGTGAATCATTCGTCACGCTGAAAACAACCGGGCATGAAAACACACTTCACCTGTGTTCTGAGCTGCACGGCATCGAGAGGAAAGATTCACCCATGGTGATTTTTAAACACACGACGATGCCAAAAGATAAACTTCAGAGAGAAATAGTTGTGAAAGGAAGGAGGAAGACAGTGAACAATTACTTTCTTGGTCTGCTACTGTTTAGATACAAGCCGTGTAACAGACACTGTCTTTCAATAAAGCCTGTGTAAAGTTCATTAGTTTCACTTATAGACAGGTGCGGCTTATTTATTTTCAAAATAAATTTTTTTTTACAATTCAGTGGGTGTGGCTTATATATGGGTGTGTTTAATAGTCCGGAAATTACGGTATGTTAAAAAGATAAGCAACTGAACAACTTCATACAAAAAGCAATAAGTGCTTTTGAAGTTTTCAGTTTATTTCATTTGTTCAGTGAGAAAAATCCAGTCTGTCTTGGGCTTTAACAAGTGCACTGAAATCTGGCTGAATGTCTGAGGTGGCTATGCGAAGGACAGCTGAGAGGTGATCAGTTATAGAGGATCTGTATCTGGATTTGCAAAGTTTTTTAAAAAGCGTTTGTTGAGTTTGCAGCTTGGCTAACAAAGCCTCCGACTCCTTCACGTGCTATTCGTCAGATAAGCTCTTATATTTCTTCTTGTGTTTGGTCACGTAGTGGCAATTCATATTGTAATCCTTTAACACAGCGACTTGTGTACCACAAACTCAGCACACGGCTTTTTTTTGTGTGTGTGTGTGTGTGTGTGTGTGTGTGTGTGTGTTGCAGCCCAAGTCTGCATCTAGTCGACCTTGTGGAGATCGAGAGAAAACTACAGGAAGCGAAAGCAGAGAGGGAACGACTGCTGAAAGAGAGGGTACACACATACTCACTCGGGGTATAGGGGGATAGTGTGTAGAGTATAGGGGATAGTGTGTAGGGTATAGGGGTTAGTGTGTAGGGTATAGGGGTTAGTGTGTAGGGTATAGGGGATAGTGTGTAGGGTATAGGGGTTAGTGTGTAGGGTATAGGGGTTAGTGTGTAGAGTATAGGGGTTAGTGTGTAAAGTATAGGGGTTAGTGTGTAGAGTATAGGGGATAGTGTGTAGGGTATAGGGGATAGTGTGTAGAGTATAGGGGATAGTGTGTAGGGTATAGGGGTTAGTGTGTAGGGTATAGGGGTTAGTGTGTAGGGTAAAGGGGATAGTGTGTAGAGTATAGGGGTTAGTGTGTAGGGTATAGGGGATAGTGTGTAGAGTATAGGGGTTAGTGTGTAGAGTATAGGGGTTAGTGTGTAGAGTATAGGGGATAGTGTGTAGAGTATAGGGGTTAGTGTGTAGAGTATAGGGGATAGTGTGTAGAGTATAGGGGATAGTGTGTAGGGTATAGGGGATAGTGTGTAGGGTATAGGGGATAGTGTGTAGGGTATAGGGGATAGTGTGTAGAGTATAGGGGATAGTGTGTAGGGTATAGGGGATAGTGTGTAGGGGATAGTGTGTAGAGTATAGGGGTTAGTGTGTAGGGTATAGGGGATAGTGTGTAGAGTATAGGGGTTAGTGTGTAGGGTATAGGGGATAGTGTGTAGAGTATAGGGGTTAGTGTGTAGAGTATAGGGGTTAGTGTGTAGGGTATAGGGGATAGTGTGTAGAGTATAGGGGATAGTGTGTAGAGTATAGGGGGTTAGTGTGTAGAGTATAGGGGTTAGTGTGTAGGGTATAGGGGTTAGTGTGTAGGGTATAGGGGATAGTGTGTAGGGTATAGGGGTTAGTGTGTAGGGTATAGGGGATAGTGTGTAGGGTATAGGGGATAGTGTGTAGAGTATAGGGGTTAGTGTGTAGGGTATAGGGGTTAGTGTGTAGGGTATAGGGGATAGTGTGTAGAGTATAGGGGATAGTGTGTAGAGTATAGGGGGTTAGTGTGTAGAGTATAGGGGTTAGTGTGTAGGGTATAGGGGATAGTGTGTAGAGTATAGGGGATAGTGTGTAGAGTATAGGGGTTAGTGTGTAGGGTATAGGGGTTAGTGTGTAGGGTATAGGGGTTAGTGTGTAGGGTATAGGGGATAGTGTGTAGGGTATAGGGGATAGTGTGTAGGGTATAGGGGATAGTGTGTAGAGTATAGGGGATAGTGTGTAGAGTATTGGGGTTAGTGTGTAGGGTATAGGGGTTAGTGTGTAGGGTATAGGGGATAGTGTGTAGGGTATAGGGGATAGTGTGTAGAGTATAGGGGTTAGTGTGTAGGGTATAGGGGTTAGTGTGTAGTGTGTAGGGTATAGGGGATAGTGTGTAGAGTATAGGGGTTAGTGTGTAGGGTATAGGGGTTAGTGTGTAGGGTATAGGGGATAGTGTGTAGAGTATAGGGGATCGTGTGTAGAGTATAGGGGTTAGTGTGTAGAGTATAGGGGATAGTGTGTAGGGTATAGGGGATAGTGTGTAGGGTATAGGGGTTAGTGTGTAGGGTATAGGGGGTTAGTGTGTAAAGTATAGGGGTTAGTGTGTAGAGTATAGGGGTTAGTGTGTAGGGTATAGGGGATAGTGTGTAGAGTATAGGGGATAGTGTGTAGGGTATAGGGGTTAGTGTGTAGGGTATAGGGGTTAGTGTGTAGGGTAAAGGGGATAGTGTGTAGAGTATAGGGGTTAGTGTGTAGGGTATAGGGGATAGTGTGTAGAGTATAGGGGTTAGTGTGTAGAGTATAGGGGTTAGTGTGTAGAGTATAGGGGATAGTGTGTAGAGTATAGGGGTTAGTGTGTAGAGTATAGGGGATAGTGTGTAGAGTATAGGGGATAGTGTGTAGGGTATAGGGGATAGTGTGTAGAGTATAGGGGATAGTGTGTAGGGTATAGGGGATAGTGTGTAGAGTATAGGGGATAGTGTGTAGGGTATAGGGGATAGTGTGTAGAGTATAGGGGTTAGTGTGTAGGGTATAGGGGATAGTGTGTAGAGTATAGGGGTTAGTGTGTAGGGTATAGGGGATAGTGTGTAGAGTATAGGGGATAGTGTGTAGAGTATAGGGGTTAGTGTGTAGGGTATAGGGGTTAGTGTGTAGGGTATAGGGGATAGTGTGTAGGGTATAGGGGTTAGTGTGTAGAGTATAGGGGTTAGTGTGTAGGGTATAGGGGATAGTGTGTAGAGCATAGGGGATAGTGTGTAGAGCATAGGGGTTAGTGTGTAGGGTATAGGGGTTAGTGTGTAGGGTATAGGGGATAGTGTGTAGAGTATAGGGGTTAGTGTGTAGGGTATAGGGGTTAGTGTGTAGGGTATAGGGGATAGTGTGTAGAGTATAGGGGATAGTGTGTAGAGTATAGGGGGTTAGTGTGTAGAGTATAGGGGTTAGTGTGTAGGGTATAGGGGTTAGTGTGTAGGGTATAGGGGATAGTATGTAGGGTATAGGGGATAGTGTGTAGAGTATAGGGGTTAGTGTGTAGGGTATAGGGGTTAGTGTGTAGGGTATAGGGGATAGTGTGTAGAGTATAGGGGATAGTGTGTAGAGTATAGGGGGTTAGTGTGTAGCGTATAGGGGTTAGTGTGTAGGGTATAGGGGATAGTGTGTAGAGTATAGGGGATAGTGTGTAGAGTATAGGGGTTAGTGTGTAGGGTATAGGGGTTAGTGTGTAGGGTATAGGGGATAGTGTGTAGGGTATAGGGGATAGTGTGTAGGGTATAGGGGATAGTGTGTAGGGTATAGGGGATAGTGTGTAGAGTATAGGGGATAGTGTGTAGAGTATAGGGGTTAGTGTGTAGGGTATAGGGGTTAGTGTGTAGGGTATAGGGGATAGTGTGTAGGGTATAGGGGATAGTGTGTAGAGTATAGGGGTTAGTGTGTAGGGTATAGGGGATAGTGTGTAGGGTATAGGGGATAGTGTGTAGAGTATAGGGGTTAGTGTGTAGAGTATAGGGGTTAGTGTGTAGGGTATAGGGGATAGTGTGTAGGGTATAGGGGATAGTGTGTAGAGTATAGGGGATCGTGTGTAGAGTATAGGGGATCGTGTGTAGAGTATAGGGGTTAGTGTGTAGAGTATAGGGGATAGTGTGTAGGGTATAGGGGATAGTGTGTAGGGTATAGGGGATAGTGTGTATGGTATAGGGGATAGTGTGTAGAGTATAGGGGTTAGTGTGTAGAGTATAGGGGTTAGTGTGTAGGGTATAGGGGATAGTGTGTAGAGTATAGGGGTTAGTGTGTAGGGTATAGGGGATAGTGTGTAGAGTATAGGGGATAGTGTGTAGAGTATAGGGGTTAGTGTGTAGAGTATAGGGGTTAGTGTGTAGGGTATAGGGGTTAGTGTGTAGGGTATAGGGGTTAGTGTGTAGAGTATAGGGGTTAGTGTGTAGAGTATAGGGGTTAGTGTGTAGGGTATAGGGGATAGTGTGTAGGGTATAGGGGATAGTGTGTAGAGTATAGGGGATCGTGTGTAGAGTATAGGGGATCGTGTGTAGAGTATAGGGGTTAGTGTGTAGAGTATAGGGGATAGTGTGTAGGGTATAGGGGATAGTGTGTAGGGTATAGGGGATAGTGTGTAGAGTATAGGGGTTAGTGTGTAGAGTATAGGGGTTAGTGTGTAGGGTATAGGGGATAGTGTGTAGGGTATAGGGGTTAGTGTGTAGGGTATAGGGGATAGTGTGTAGAGTATAGGGGATAGTGTGTAGAGTATAGGGGTTAGTGTGTAGAGTATAGGGGTTAGTGTGTAGGGTATAGGGGTTAGTGTGTAGGGTATAGGGGTTAGTGTGTAGAGTATAGGGGTTAGTGTGTAGGGTATAGGGGATAGTGTGTAGAGTATAGGGGATAGTGTGTAGAGTATAGGGGATAGTGTGTAGGGTATAGGGGATAGTGTGTAGAGTATAGGGGATAGTGTGTAGGGTATAGGGGTTAGTGTGTAGGGTATAGAGGATAG
Source organism: Silurus aristotelis (assembly GCF_946808225.1). Classification (NCBI taxonomy): domain Eukaryota; kingdom Metazoa; phylum Chordata; class Actinopteri; order Siluriformes; family Siluridae; genus Silurus; species Silurus aristotelis. The sequence goes on along the minus strand of NC_139598.1, from coordinate 19,102,284 downwards.
TGTGTAGAGTATAGGGGATAGTGTGTAGAGTATAGGGGTTAGTGTGTAGGGTATAGGGGATAGTGTGTAGAGTATAGGGGCTTAGTGTGTAGAGTATAGGGGTTAGTGTGTAGGGTATAGGGGATAGTGTGTAGGGTATAGGGGATAGTGTGTAGAGTATAGGGGGTTAGTGTGTAGAGTATAGGGGATAGTGTGTAGGGTATAGGGGATAGTGTGTAGAGTATAGGGGTTAGTGTGTAGAGTATAGGGGTTAGTGTGTAGGGTATAGGGGTTAGTGTGTAGGGTATAGGGGATAGTGTGTAGGGTATAGGGGTTAGTGTGTAGAGTATAGGGGATAGTGTGTAGAGTATAGGGGATAGTGTGTAGGGTATAGGGGATAGTGTTTAGAGTATAGGGGATAGTGTGTAGGGTATAGAAGATAGTGTGTAGAGTATAGGGGATAGTGTGTGGGGTATAGGGGATAGTGTGTAGGGTATAGGGGATAGTGTGTAGAGTATAGGGGTTAGTGTGTAGGGTATAGGGGTTAGTGTGTAGAGTATAGGGGTTAGTTTGTAGGGTATAGGGGATAGTGTGTAGAGTATAGGGGATAGTGTGTAGAGTATAGGGGTTAGTGTGTAGGGTATAGGGGTTAGTGTGTAGGGTATAGGGGATAGTGTGTAGAGTATAGGGGTTAGTGTGTAGAGTATAGGGGATAGTGTGTAGAGTATAGGGGTTAGTGTGTAGGGTATAGGGGTTAGTGTGTAGGGTATAGGGGTTAGTGTGTAGAGTATAGGGGTTAGTGTGTAGGGTATAGGGGATAGTGTGTAGAGTATAGGGGATAGTGTGTAGGGTATAGGGGATAGTGTGAAGAGTATAGGGGATAGTGTGTAGGGTATAGGGGTTAGTGTGTAGGGTATAGGGGTTAGTGTGTAGGGTAAAGAGGATAGTGTGTAGAGTATAGGGGATAGTGTGTAGAGTATAGGGGTTAGTGTGTAGGGTATAGGGGTTAGTGTGTAGGGTATAGGGGATAGTGTGTAGAGTATAGGGGTTAGTGTGTAGAGTATAGGGGTTAGTGTGTAGGGTATAGGGGATAGTGTGTAGAGTATAGGGGTTAGTGTGTAGGGTATAGGGGATAGTGTGTAGAGTATAGGGGATAGTGTGTAGAGTATAGGGGTTAGTGTGTAGGGTATAGGGGTTAGTGTGTAGGGTATAGAGGTTAGTGTGTAGAGTATAGGGGTTAGTGTGTAGGGTATAGGGGATAGTGTGTAGAGTATAGGGGATAGTGTGTAGAGTATAGGGGATAGTGTGTAGGGTATAGGGGATAGTGTGTAGAGTATAGGGGATAGTGTGTAGGGTATAGGGGTTAGTGTGTAGGGTATAGAGGATAGTGTGTAGAGTATAGGGGATAGTGTGTAGAGTATAGGGGTTAGTGTGTAGGGTATAGGGGATAGTGTGTAGAGTATAGGGGCTTAGTGTGTAGAGTATAGGGGTTAGTGTGTAGGGTATAGGGGATAGTGTGTAGGGTATAGGGGATAGTGTGTAGAGTATAGGGGGTTAGTGTGTAGAGTATAGGGGATAGTGTGTAGGGTATAGGGGATAGTGTGTAGAGTATAGGGGTTAGTGTGTAGAGTATAGGGGTTAGTGTGTAGGGTATAGGGGTTAGTGTGTAGGGTATAGGGGATAGTGTGTAGGGTATAGGGGTTAGTGTGTAGAGTATAGGGGATAGTGTGTAGAGTATAGGGGATAGTGTTTAGAGTATAGGGGATAGTGTGTAGGGTATAGAAGATAGTGTGTAGAGTATAGGGGATAGTGTGTGGGGTATAGGGGATAGTGTGTAGGGTATAGGGGATAGTGTGTAGAGTATAGGGGTTAGTGTGTAGGGTATAGGGGTTAGTGTGTAGAGTATAGGGGTTAGTTTGTAGGGTATAGGGGATAGTTTGTAGAGTATAGGGGATAGTGTGTAGAGTATAGGGGTTAGTGTGTAGGGTATAGGGGTTAGTGTGTAGGGTATAGGGGATAGTGTGTAGAGTATAGGGGTTAGTGTGTAGAGTATAGGGGATAGTGTGTAGAGTATAGGGGTTAGTGTGTAGGGTATAGGGGATAGTGTGTAGAGTATAGGGGATAGTGTGTAGAGTATAGGGGTTAGTGTGTAGAGTATAGGGGTTAGTGTGTAGGGTATAGGGGTTAGTGTGTAGGGTATAGGGGTTAGTGTGTAGAGTATAGGGGTTAGTGTGTAGGGTATAGGGGATAGTGTGTAGAGTATAGGGGATAGTGTGTAGGGTATAGGGGATAGTGTGTAGAGTATAGGGGATAGTGTGTAGGGTATAGGGGTTAGTGTGTAGGGTATAGGGGTTAGTGTGTAGGGTAAAGAGGATAGTGTGTAGAGTATAGGGGATAGTGTGTAGAGTATAGGGGTTAGTGTGTAGGGTATAGGGGATAGTGTGTAGAGTATAGGGGCTTAGTGTGTAGAGTATAGGGGTTAGTGTGTAGGGTATAGGGGTTAGTGTGTAGGGTATAGGGGATAGTGTGTAGAGTATAGGGGATAGTGTGTAGAGTATAGGGGTTAGTGTGTAGGGTATAGGGGTTAGTGTGTAGGGTATAGGGGATAGTGTGTAGGGTATAGGGGTTAGTGTGTAGAGTATAGGGGATAGTGTGTAGAGTATAGGGGATAGTGTGTAGGGTATAGGGGATAGTGTGTAGAGTATAGGGGATAGTGTGTAGGGTATAGAAGATAGTGTGTAGAGTATAGGGGATAGTGTGTGGGGTATAGGGGATAGTGTGTAGGGTATAGGGAATAGTGTGTAGGGTATAGGGGTTAGTGTGTAGGGTATAGGGGATAGTGTGTAGAGTATAGGGGTTAGTGTGTAGGGTATAGGGGATAGTGTGTAGAGTATAGGGGATAGTGTGTAGAGTATAGGGGTTAGTGTGTAGGGTATAGGGGATAGTGTGTAGAGTATAGGGGTTAGTGTGTAGGGTATAGGGGATAGTGTGTAGAGTATAGGGGATAGTGTGTAGAGTATAGGGGTTAGTGTGTAGGGTATAGGGGTTAGTGTGTAGGGTATAGGGGATAGTGTGTAGGGTATAGGGGTTAGTGTGTAGGGTATAGGGGATAGTGTGTAGGGTATAGGGGATAGTGTGTAGAGTATAGGGGTTAGTGTGTAGGGTATATGGGTTAGTGTGTAGGGTATAGGGGATAGTGTGTAGAGTATAGGGGTTAGTGTGTAGAGTATAGGGGTTAGTGTGTAGAGTATAGGGGTTAGTGTGTAGGGTATAGGGGTTAGTGTGTAGAGTATAGGGGATAGTGTGTAGAGTATAGGGGATAGTGTGTAGAGTATAGGGGTTAGTGTGTAGGGTATAGGGGATAGTGTGTAGGGTATAGGGGTTAGTGTGTAGGGTATAGGGGTTAGTGTGTAGGGTATAGGGGATAGTGTGTAGGGTATAGGGGTTAGTGTGTAGAGTATAGGGGATAGTGTGTAGGGTATAGGGGATAGTGTGTAGAGTATAGGGGATAGTGTGTAGGGTATAGAAGATAGTGTGTAGGGTATAGGGGATAGTGTGTGGGGTATAGGGGATAGTGTGTAGGGTATAGGGGATAGTGTGTAGAGTATAGGGGATAGTGTGTAGGGTATAGGGGATAGTGTGTAGAGTATAGGGGTTAGTGTGTAGGGTATAGGGGATAGTGTGTAGAGTATAGGGGTTAGTGTGTAGGGTATAGGGGATAGTGTGTAGGGTATAGGGGATAGTGTGTAGGGTATAGGGGATAGTGTGTAGAGTATAGGGGTTAGTGTGTAGGGTATAGGGGATAGTGTGTAGGGTATAGGGGTTAGTGTGTAGGGTATAGGGGATAGTGTGTAGGGTATAGGGGTTAGTGTGTAGGGTATAGGGGTTAGTGTGTAGGGTATAGGGGTTAGTGTGTAGAGTATAGGGGTTAGTGTGTAGGGTATAGGGGTTAGTGTGTAGGGTATAGGGGTTAGTGTGTAGGGTATAGGGGTTAGTGTGTAGGGTATAGGGGTTAGTGTGTAGGGTATAGGGGTTAGTGTGTAGGGTATAGGGGGTAGTGTGTAGGGTATAGGGGATAGTGTGTAGAGTATAGGGGATCGTGTGTAGGGTATAGGGGTTAGTGTGTAGGGTATAGGGGTTAGTGTGTAGGGTATAGGGGTAGTGTGTAGGGTATAGGGGATAGTGTGTAGGGTATAGGGGTTAGTGTGTAGGGTATAGGGGTTAGTGTGTAGGGTATAGGGGATAGTGTGTAGAGTATAGGGGTTAGTGTGTAGGGTATAGGGGTTAGTGTGTAGGGTATAGGGGTTAGTGTGTAGAGTATAGAGGTTAGTGTGTAGGGTATAGGGGATAGTGTGTAGGGTATAGGGGTTAGTGTGTAGGGTATAGGGGATAGTGTGTAGGGTATAGGGGTTAGTGTGTAGGGTATAGGGGTTAGTGTGTAGGGTATAGGGGTTAGTGTGTAGGGTATAGGGGTTAGTGTGTAGGGTATAGGGGTTAGTGTGTAGGGTATAGGCGTTAGTGTGTAGGGTATAGGCGTTAGTGTGTAGGGTATAGGCGTTAGTGTGTAGGGTATAGAGGTTAGTGTGTAGAGTACAGGGGTAAGTGTGTAGAGTACAGGGGTTAGTGTGTAGGGTATAGGGGTTAGTGTGTAGGGTATAGGGGATAGTGTGTAGAGTATAGGGGATAGTGTGTAGAGTATAGGGGTTAGTGTGTAGAGTATAGGGGTTAGTGTGTAGAGTATAGGGGTTAGTGTGTAGGGTATAGGATAGTGTGTAGGGTATAGGATAGTGTGTAGGGTATATGGGTTAGTGTGTAGGGTATATGGGTTAGTGTGTAGGGTATAGGGGATAGTGTGTAGGGTATAGGGGATAGTGTGTAGGGTATAGGGGATAGTGTGTAGCGTATAGGGGTTAGTGTGTAGGGTATAGGGGTTAGTGTGTAGGGTATAGGGGTTAGTGTGTAGAGTGTAGGGGTTAGTGTGTAGGGTATAGGGGTTAGTGTGTAGGGTATAGGGGTTAGTGTGTAGGGTATAGGGGATAGTGTGTAGGGTATAGGGGATAGTGTGTAGGGTATAGGGGATAGTGTGTAGGGGATAGTGTGTAGAGTATAGGGGATAGTGTGTAGGGTATAGGGGATAGTGTGTAGGGTATAGGGGATAGTGTGTAGGGTATAGGGGTTAGTGTGTAGGGTATAGGGGTTAGTGTGTAGGGTATAGGGGTTAGTGTGTAGAGTATAGGGGTTAGTGTGTAGGGTATAGGGGTTAGTGTGTAGGGTATAGGGGTTAGTGTGTAGAGTATAGGGGATAGTGTGTAGGTTATAGGATAGTGTGTAGGGTATAGGGGATAGCGTGTAGGGTATAGGGGTTAGCGTGTAGGGTATAGGGGTTAGCGTGTAGGGTATAGGGGATAGCGTGTAGGGTATAGGGGTTAGCGTGTAGGGTATAGGGGTTAGTGTGTAGGGTATAGGGGTTAGTGTGTAGGGTATAGGGGATAGTGTGTAGGGTATAGGGGATAGTGTGTAGGGTATAGGGGATAGTGTATAGGGGATAGTGTGTAGAGTATAGGGGATAGTGTGTAGGGTATAGGGGATAGTGTGTAGGGTATAGGGGATAGTGTGTAGGGTATAGGGGTTAGTGTGTAGGGTATAGGGGTTAGTGTGTAGGGTATAGGGGTTAGTGTGTAGGGTATAGGGGTTAGTGTGTAGAGTATAGGGGTTAGTGTGTAGGGTATAGGGGTTAGTGTGTAGGGTATAGGGGTTAGTGTGTAGAGTATAGGGGATAGTGTGTAGGGTATAGGATAGTGTGTAGGGTATAGGGGATAGTATGTAGGGTATAGGGGTTAGCGTGTAGGGTATAGGGGTTAGCGTGTAGGGTATAGGGGTTAGCGTGTAGGGTATAGGGGATAGTGTGTAGGGTATAGGGGTTAGTGTGTAGAGTATAGGGGTTAGTGTGTAGGGTATAGGGGTTAGTGTGTAAGGTATAGGGGTTAGTGTGTAGAGTATAGGGGATAGTGTGTAGGTTATAGGATAGTGTGTAGGGTATAGGGGATAGTATGTAGGGTATAGGGGTTAGCGTGTAGGGTATAGGGGTTGGCGTGAAGGGTATAGGGGATAGCGTGTAGGGTATAGGGGATAGTGTGTCGGGTATAGGAGTTAGCCTATGGTAATCTGTCTGTCTTTCACTGCAGGAGGAAAGGAGACGTCTCGATCGAGAAGACAGACAAGACAAACCAAACGAGAAAAAAAACACACACACACACCTACACACACCTGCACACACACATCTACACACCAACACAGACTCTTGGGTGGAGCATAAATTGAGCCACAATCACAACCCCCCTGAGGTACGTGTGTGTGTGTGTGTGTGTGTGTGTGTGTGTGTGTGTGTGTGTGTGTGTGTGTGTGTGTGTGTGTGTTTGATGGTGGTCTGTGTGTGTGTAATGATGGTGTGTACGATGTGTGTGTGATGATGTTTTGTGTGCTGGTGTGTGTAATGTGGGTGTGTAATGATGATGGTTTGTGTGTGGTATGGTGTGTTTGTGAGTGTGTGTCATGATGGTGTATGTGATGGTGTGTCTGTGTGTGTGTGTCTGTGATGATGTGTGATGATGTGTGTATGTGTCAGGTGTGTATATGATGATGTGTGTGTGATTATGGTGTGTGTGCGATGTGTGTGTTGGATGATGATGATTTGTGTGATGATGCTGGTGTGTTTGATGATGACGATGTGTGATGATTGTTTATTTCTGCACTTACTCCAACACCCAGACAGTAAAGCGTTACAGTAGTCTAATCTAGATGTTACAAAAACATCTACTAGTTTTTCTGCATCCTGTAACGACATCATATTTCTAATTTTAGCAATATTTCTAAGGAGAAAGAGGCAATCCTGGTGATATTATTCACGTGAGACTCAAAGGAAAGACTCGGGTCAATAATCACACCGAGGTCTTTTACTGCTGTACACACTGAGATAGAAACACCATCCAGAGATGCTACAGAATCGATTTGTGATGTGTGTTGATGCTGGTGCTGTGTTTGATGATGATGATGATGATAATGGTCGTGTGTGATGATGTTTTGTGTGATGTGTGTATGATAATGCTGTGTGTGATGTGTGTGTAATGATGGTGTGTGTCTTGATGCTGGTGGTGTGTGTGTTGATGTGTGATGATGATGATAAAGTGTGTGTGTGATGAGGATGGTGTATGTGATGATGATGGCGTGTCTAATGATGATGATGATGATGGTGGTGTGTGTGTGTGGTAATGTGTGTGTACTCCAACAGCATGGTGTTCCTCTGTTCCTGACTCTGAACTTTGACCTTCGTGCTCATGTGGAGAGTCTGGGTCATGGGGTTGCTGGGTGTTTGGGTGTTCGGTTGTTGCCACGGCGATGTTGCGGTTTCCTGACGAAGCGAGGTGGCCGAGTGAAAACGTGGAGGCGAAGATGGTTCCTCTTTGACATGGACCACCGCAGACTGGCTTATTACACCGGTGAGGAACATCAACATGCTGAAGACACATTATAACCTTTATACACATCCATTTTTAACTCTCTGACCTTGAAATGACCCCTAGTCTTGCGCTGATGTTCTATCCAGTTGTGTAGAATACAGGCAATGTGTTTAATGACCTTCTTTCTGTATCTCAGATCAGGATGAGAAGAAGCTGAAGGGTGTGATCTACTTCCAGGCCATAGAAGAGGTTTATTACGATCATCTCCGAACTGCAACAACAGTGATTTTACTTTCTCTTATTTCTTCTCCTTCACTCCATCATCACTTCATCATCACTCCACCTTCACTCCATCATCACTCCACTTTCACTCTACCTTCAGTAATTCTTCACTCCATCATCACTTTATCATTACTCCATCATCACTTTATCATCTCTCCATCATCTCTCCACCTCCTCTCGTCTCTTTTTCTCTCCTACAGTCCCCTCGGCCGAGTCTGACGTTCTGTGTTAAGACGTACGAGCGTCTGTTTTTCCTCGTGGCTCCGAGTGCTGAGAGCATGCGCATCTGGATGGATGTGATTGTAACGGCAACAGACGAACACAGTCGCTACTGAACACTGTCTCTCACACACACACACACACACACATATACACACCTTTGTTTAGCCTCAGATCTTACAGACGAGTGTGTTCCAGTGTATATTTCACCACAGAACTGTTGTAAGTGTGAGTCCGGTGACGTGTGATGTCACGTGTTCGCGTTGTGATTTTTCGCCCAACAGGAAGTGAAGTGTGAAGGAGGATCGTGTTCTTGTGTGTTCATCTGTAGCAGGTTTATGGGATTGTAAAAGTTATACCTTATTTATAAACATATGTTCAGAATGAGGGCGTGTTTTCTCTCCCCCTCTCCCTCTCTCTCTCTCCCCCTCCCTCTTCCCCCCCCGTCCCCCCCTCTCTCTTCCTCTCCCTCTCTCTCTCTCTCCCTCTCTCTCTCTTCCTCTCCCTCTCTCCCCCTCTCTCTCTCTTCCTCTCCCTCTCTTCCTCTCCCTCTCTCCCCCTCTCTCTCCCTCCCTCTCTATCTTCCTCTCCCTCTCTCCCCCTCCCACTCTCTTCCTCCCCCTCCCACTCTCTTCCTCTCCCTCCCTCTCTCTATCTTCCTCTCTCTCCCTCCCTCTCTCTCCCCTCCCTCCCCCTCTCCCCTCCCCCCTCCCTCTCTCTCTCCCTCCTCCCTCTCTCTCTCCCTCTCTCTCTCTCTCTCTCTCTCTCTCTCTGCTCAGTTGGAGAAACTACACACTATATGGAACGCTATTTTCTAATTGCAGAACATTACGATGTACAATGTTTAATAAAAAAAAAAGTAAATATTACAGAGTTTCCTCTTTTATTTCCTCTGTCCATTTAACAGAATTCACCAAATAGGAGGATACACAGTGTGGTTTAGTTTATTCTATAGTTTTTATCTAAACTGTAATGTTAGAGAGTCAACCCTACACTGATTTTACACTGCTTTACTTTACACTGATTTTACACTGCTTTACTTTACACTGATTTTACACTGCTTTACTTTACACTACTTTACTTTACACTGATTTTACACTGCTTTACTTTACACTACTTTACTTTACACTGATTTTACACTGCTTTACTTTACACTACTTTACTTTACACTGATTTTACACTGCTTTACTTTACACTGATTTTACACTGCTTTACTTTACACTGTTTTTACACTGCTTTACTTTACACTACTTTACTTTACACTGATTTTACACTGCTTTACTTTACACTACTTTACTTTACACTGATTTTACACTGCTTTACTTTACACTGATTTTACACTGCTTTACTTTACACTACTTTACTTTACACTGATTTTACACTGCTTTACTTTACACTGCTTTACTTTACACTGATTTTACACTGCTTTACTTTACACTGCTTTACTTTACACTGATTTTACACTGCTTTACTTTACACTACTTTACTTTACACTGATTTTACACTGCTTTACTTTACACTGCTTTACTTTACACTGATTTTACACTGCTTTACTTTACACTGACTTTACACTGCTTTACTTTACACTGCTTTACTTTACACTGATTTTACACTGCTTTACTTTACACTACTTTACTTTACACTGATTTTACACTGCTTTACTTTACACTGCTTTACTTTACACTGATTTTACACTGCTTTACTTTACACTGCTTTACTTTACACTGATTTTACACTGCTTTACTTTTTACTGCTTTACTTTACACTGATTTTACACTGCTTTACTTTTTACTGCTTTACACTGATTTTACACTGCTTTACTTTAGAGTCATGTGATTCCTATTTAATACTCATAATGTCTATATTGTCTCACATTGTCTGTTTTGTCTTGTATAATAACCCAAGCTAAAAGTGATATTTGGGTCGGTCACTAACACCTGGAACCAAAATTCTTGTGTTTGTGTCTACATACAAACCTGATTCTGATC
>NC_139598.1:19069859-19079859 GCF_946808225.1 Silurus aristotelis | reverse complement strand
TGTGTGTCTGTGTCTGTGTGTCTGTGTCTGTCTGTGTGTCTGTGTGTGTGTGTGTGTGTGTGTGTGTGTGTGTGTGTGTGAGAGAGAGAGAGAGAGTGTGAGAGAGAGAGAGAGTGTGAGTAAATGTAAAAGGAAAGTGTTTAAGATTTTTTATGTTAAGGTTGAGTTACTTGGTGTGTGCTAATGTGTGTGCGCTGCCCCCTGCAGGTGATGATGGAGGGCGGTCGCTCGAAAGGGTTCGGCTTTGTGTGTTTCTCATCTCCAGAGGAAGCCACGAAGGCAGTGACGGAGATGAACGGTCGGATCGTAGCCACCAAGCCGCTGTACGTCGCTCTCGCTCAGCGCAAAGAGGAGCGTCAGGCTCATCTCACCAATCAGTACATGCAGAGGATGGCCAGCGTCCGCGCCGTCCCCAACCCCGTCCTCAACCCCTACCAGCCTGCTCCTCCATCAGGGTACTTCATGGCTGCCATTCCTCAGGTACACACACACACACTACACTGTCTCACTGTGTTTCAGTTTTAAGTATTCTCAATTGCCACTTTGATGTTGTTCCAAGGTGTGTTAACTCCTCTCGATCTGTCTCTCTCTATCTGTGTGTGTGTGTGTGTGTGTGTGTGTGTGTGTGTGTGTGTGTGTGTGTGAGACAGGCTCAGAACAGAGCTGCGTATTACCCGAGCAGTCAGTTGGCGCAGCTCCGCCCAAGTCCTCGCTGGGCCACTCAGAGTGTCCGTCCTCAGCGTGAGTGTCCTCTACATCTCTCACACACACACACTCCCCACCCAGGTGTGTCCCAAACCGCTCCAACTACCTCTCAGTGGACTACAGTGAGCTGAGGTGTGTTACAGGGTGCTGTTTGGAACACATTATTGTGGTGTGTTTTGATGACGTCATACTTCCTGTGTGCAGATTTCCAGAACATGCCGAACACGATCCGTCCCGCAGCGCCACGTCCACAAACCTTCGGTGCCATCCGCCAGACCACCAATCAGGTGCCCCGAATGATCACATCACAGCGGATGGGTGAGTCTCGTGCCCACACACATACACACACACCCGTTTTGTTATCTGCAGTTTCCCTGATTCTGTGTGTTTTGTTTGTAGCATCCCAGCCGTTGGGGCCGCGCCCAGCCAGTGCAGCAACAGCTACAGGCACGGCACCAGTGCGAGCGGTGCAGCAGTACAAATACACACCTGGAGTACGCAACACACAACACCTGCCCACACAAGTTCCCCTGCCACAGGTACACACACCTTACTCTAACACACTTCATATAAAGTTGTTTGTATGTGTCTGTGAACCTCTGGTCCTGCTCGAACTCACCACTAACTCAACTCTTTAGCAATGCTTTCTGAACTGTGTGTGTGTGTGTGTGTGTGTGTGTGTAGGCTGCGGTGCATGTACAGGGTCAGGAGCCTCTCACTGCCTCAATGCTGGCCGCCGCCCCTCCACAGGAGCAGAAGCAGATGCTGGGTGGGTTACAAACTTTATACTAAGCTACCACACGGAAGTGTGAGTGCATGTGTGCGTGAGTGCCTGTACTACTAAGGGTTTCAGTGCAGTATCTCTGAGCTGCCTTTAGGGGGTGCACTGCCCCTACAGCAAACATTCACTTTCTCCTTCTCTTAAACAAACTCACTCATAGAGCTGAACCGCATACACACTTTTACACTCTTTTGTGTGTAGGTGAGCGTCTGTTCCCATTGATCCAGAACATGCACCCAACTCTGGCTGGGAAAATCACTGGCATGCTACTGGAGATTGACAACTCAGAGCTGTTGCACATGCTCGAGTCTCCTGAGTCTCTGCGCTCTAAGGTACACACACACACACACACACACACACGCTCGATGCTGCTGGGATTTTAACTCATGATGTTCTGATCAGAAGTCTAACAGTCAGTGTGTCAGCATTCTGCCTCTACATGTAGGTAATGGTAGGGGGTGTGTGTGTGTGTGTGTGTGTGTGTGTGTGTAGGTGGATGAGGCGGTGGCAGTACTGCAGGCTCACCAGGCAAAGGAGAATGCTCAGAAATCAGTGAGCAGTGCAGCTGTTCCAGCTGTTTAATGGAGCCTTAAACAGAAACAGGTGTGTACTGAAACATACACACACACACACACACACACATACTTCCCTTAACACAAAGTGTAACTGCTGTATGTTTTCCTCCTCCAGAATCATTCCCACTGCACTCGGCTGCTTCACCCACCTACGCCCAGGGCCGTAAAAATAAAAACTGAAAAAAAAAAACTGAAAAAAAGAGAAGTAGGCGTGAGACACACACACTGCCGGGTCGCACGCCGACCCAGAGTCCAACTAAAACTGAAAAAAAGGGAAAAAAAAGGAAAAATGGAAACGCTCATTTATCATCTTTTCTTTGTTTTTATTCTTCTCGCTGTCTGAGATTCAGAATGTCACTCGATGTGTGTGCGCGTGTGCGCGTGTGTGTGTGTGTGTGTGCGTGTGTGTCACTCGATAGCTGAGCTTTGGAAACGTGAATTGGATTAATAAAGATTGAAACAGGTTTGTTTTTGTTTTTTCCTCTTTTACTTTATTATTATGCTAATAAGATGAGTGGCGCTTACAGGGTGCATTGATTAATCTCAAGTTTGAGAGACTGGATTTAGAGAAAAGGTGTGTGTGTGTGTGTGTGTGTGTGTGTGTGTGTGTGTGTGTGTGTGTGTGAGAGAGAGATGGGGGGGGGGGCATGGTCAGTGTGTGAAAGGTTACTCCAGTTCAATAACCTTCAGCTTCCGTTCAGCAGTGAAGTGAGTGTAATAATGCACATAACACCAGGAGCTCGCTCTCACACACACACACACACACACAGGCTCTTTGTGTCCTTGACTGGGTGAGAGACCAGTGTTCAGTCAGGGACAAGATGAGCGCACGTCATGTCACAGTGATCTACTAAACAGCTACTTCAGTTAGAGTTCAGTATTCACCAATCAGATATTTATTTATTAGTTGTTAGACGCCTGTTTGAAAGCTGGCAGCCTGCAGGTTTCTTACCTTCTGATCTCAACAAGTCTGAGCAAAATACTGAGTAGCACCAATCAGAGGCTGCATTTTATGACATGAACTTCGTACAATGTTTTTTTGCGGTATTTTAAAACCCCCCAAAATTAAAGTATTTTGATACAAAATATGAAGCCATTTTTATCAACCCTCTTAAATACAAATATAATATAATAATCCTGTTTTATATTTAACTCACCTATCAGAAATACTGCCATCACTGTGTGTGTGTGTTATTTATTACTTAATTTAAATGATTTACTACAAACACTAACTATTCACACACACACTACATACACAATACTCATACACTGCGCATGTACAACACACTACACACGCTACATACCCAATACTCACACACTGCACATACACTACACACGCTACATACCACTCACACACTGCACATGTACAACACACTACACACGCTACATACCCAATACTCACACGCTGCACATACACTACACACGCTACATACCACTCACACACTGCACATGTACAACACACTACACACGCTACATACCCAATACTCACACACTGCACATACACTACACACGCTACATACCACTCACACACTGCACATGTACAACACACTACACACGCTACATACCCAATACTCACACACTGCACATACACTACACACGCTACATACCACTCACACACTGCACATGTACAACACACTACACACGCTACATACCCAATACTCACACACTGCACATACACTACACACGCTACATACCACTCACACACTGCACATGTACAACACACTACACACGCTACATACCCAATACTCACACACTGCACATACACTACACACGCTACATACCACTCACACACTGCACATGTACAACACACTACACACGCTACATACCCAATACTCACACACTGCACATACACTACACACGCTACATACCACTCACACACTGCACATGTACAACACACTACACACGCTACATACCCAATACTCACACACTGCACATACACTACACACGCTACATACCACTCACACACTGCACATGTACAACACACTACACACGCTACATACCCAATACTCACACACTGCACATACACTACACACGCTACATACCACTCACACACTGCACATGTACAATACACACACTGCATACACAATACACACTGCACATGCACAATACACACACTACATATACAATACTCACACACACACTACATACACTGCACATGTACAATACACACACTGCATACACAATACTCACACACTGCACATGCACAATACAGACACTACATACCCAATACTCCCACACTGCACACACACACACACACAACATACCTAATACTCACACACTGCAAATACACACACTACATACCCAATACTCCCACACTGCACACACACACACAACATACCTAATACTCACACACTGCAAATACACACACACTACACAGACTACATACCCAATACTCACACACTGCACATGTACAATACACACACTGCATTCCCAATACTCACACATTGCACATACACACACACACTACATACCCAATACTCACACATTGCACATACACACACACACTACATACCCAATACTCCCACACTGCGCGCACACACACACACACACACACAACATACCTAATACTCACACACTGCAAATACACACACACTACACAGACTACATACCCAATACTCACACACTGCACATGTACAATACACACACTACATACCCAATACTCACACATTGCACATACACACACACACTACATACCCAATACTCACACATTGCACATACACACACACACACACTACATACCCAATACTCACACAATGCACACTGCAGTAACATGCTCTGGCCCCATCCCAATACGACGTGGCGATGTAGCCTACAGCAGGTTATGGTCGCTGAACTGCTGGATGTCTGAGTGGTGCTCCAAAAACAATGTGGGCTTCATTAATAATTGGAGCATTTTTGAGGGCAAGGCTGGCCTGTTAGGGCGGGACGGTATCCATCCCACTCGGGAAGGTGCTGCTCTCATTTCTTGTAGTATAGGTCATAGTCTCAGAACAGCACTAGTTAACAAGTGACTGTCTAGAGCCAAGGCCAGGAAGCAGACAGACAGGCTAAACCGACCGTCTGCTAGCTGCACAGAGTCGTCACTCAGGATCCACCATATTGAGACTGTGTCTGTCCCCCAAGCAAAACCAAAACATAGGAATTATCAGAAAGTCTGTTTTAGTAACCTGATTAACATTATATACGAAACTATAAACGAAATTATTACCGACCAGGAGTTTAATATAATGTGTTTGACAGAAACGTGGATTAAACCGAATGAATATTAAGCATTAAATGAGGCGAGTCCTCCTGGGTATAGTTACATACACCAACTCCGTCTAAATGGCAGAGGAGGCGGAGTCACAGCTATTTATAATAATAATCTAAATGTCACACAAAAGACTAAACACAAATGTAAAACATTTGAAGTTCTTTACACCAACATAAAATATTCAGTGTCCGAAAGCAGGTCCAGTCAGACAATTCCACTCATTATAATTTACGACTCTGATTTTCTGATAGAATTTGCAGATTTCATCCCAAATTTAGCGACTTCTTTACACAAAGCACTGTTGGTGACTTTAATATTCATTTTGATAATCAGGAAGACTCCTTAAGAGCAGCTGTTGTGTCCATTCTAGAGTCAGTTGGAATTAATCAGAATGTTATAGGACCCACTCATAGTGGTGGACACACTCTCGATTTGTTGTTAACATTTGGATTAAAAATAAAAAAACTTAGTCATAATTCCACAGTCTGAAGCTATTTCAGACCATTATTTAATCTTGTTTAAAATTTGCCTGAGTCATTGCATTTCTACCTCACCACGTTACCATGTTAAGCGTACTTTCACGTCAGCTACAGCAGCGCGTTTTATTAACAATCTTCCAGAAATTAGGATATTAGATAGATCTCCGTCTGACCCTGCAGAGCTCGACTGGGCCACTGAATACCTAGAATCAACATTACGTTATACTCTAGATGATGTAGCTCCCCTTAAGACCAAAATGATCAGGGAGAAAAAATTAGCACAGTGGTATAATGATCATACACACACCTTAAAACAGACCACTCGAAAATTAGAACGTAAATGGCGTCAAACAAAATTAACAGTATTTCAAATAGCATGGAAGGAGAGCCTCCTAATTTATAGAAAATCTCTTAGTGCTGCTGATCAGCATATTTCTCCACCCTCATAGAAAATAACAAGCAGAATCCTAGATTTCTATTCAGCACGGTAGCAAAATTAACAGGGAATAAAAGCACTGCACTCACATGCACACCATCAATAGGTACTAATGATTTCATGAACTTTTTTAATAATAAAATTAAAAACATCAGGCAAAAAATCCAGACGGTTAATATAAAGCCAAATTATTTTACAAGTAACCCTGTAGACAGCAGTGTAATTATAACAGACAATCAACTACAAAGTTTTACTCCTATTCACGAGAATGACTTAATTTCATTAATTTCCTCATCAAAATCATCAGGTCCCCTGGTGGTCTAGTGGTTAAGATGCAGCGCTCCCAGCGCTGCGACCCGGGTTCGATTCCCGGTCAGGGAACCATCCCCAGCCACTCTTAGTGCCGGTCCCAAGCCCGGATAAATTGGGGAGGGTTGCGTTAGGAAGGGCATCCAGCGTAAAACATGTGCCAAATCAAACGTGCGGAGGATCCGCTGTGGCGACCCCTAACGGGAGAAGCCGAAAAGAAACTTTTTTCCTCATCAAAATCATCAACCTGCATTCTCGATTCCTTGCCTACAAGTTTCTTTAAACAGATCATTCCAGAGGGAATTGAACCTGTTTTAAAAATAATTAACTTTTCCATTAGCACTGGTTTTGTGCCTAAATACTTCCTACCCAAACTGGCAGTTATCCACCCCTAATTAAGAAACCTGACCTTGACCCATGTCAGCTGTCCAACTACAGACCAATATCAAATCTCCCCTTTATATCCAAAATTTTGGAAAAGGTTGTAGCACAGCAGTTCTGCTCACTCCTACTTATGAATAACATTTATGAAATGTATCAGTCAGGATTTCGGCCTCATCATAGCACAGAGACGGCGCTAGTTAAGGTGGTAAATGACTGTTATTGGCCTCTGATCAGGGTTTTGTCTCTTTACTTGTTTTGCTCGACCTTAGTGCAGCTTTTGACACCATTGATCACACTATACTACTTGCTAGACTTGAGAACGTTGTTGGAATAAAGGGAACAGCTCTCTCTTGGCTCAGGTCCTATTTGACTGATCAGTTTGTTGATGTAAATGGTGAGTTCTCCACACTCTATGAGGTAAAGTTTGGTGTTCCTCAAGGATCGGTCTTAGGCCCTCTGCTTTTCTCTTTCTATCTGCTGCCTCTTGGTGAAATCATTCATAAACATGGTATTAGATTCCATTGCTATGCTGATGATACACAGCTGTATATTTCAGCAAAGCCAGATGAGAGAGATCAGCTTAACAATGTTGAGGAGTGTGTAAAGGACATTAGACAGTGGATGCTTGATAACTTTCTTCTGCTAAACTCAGATAAGACGGAGGTACTTTTACTGGGACCACATGCAGCTAGAAGTAAACTTTCTGATTCTGCATCATCTCTGGATGGTGTTTCTGTCTCAGTGTGTACAGCAGTCAAAGACCTCAGTGTGATTATTGACCCGAGTCTTTCCTTTGAGTCTCACGTGAATAATATTACCAGGATTGCCTTCTTTCACCTTAGAAATATTGCTAAAATTAGAAATATGATGTCGTTACAGGATGCAGAAAAACTAGTAGATGCTTTTGTAACATCTAGATTAGACTACTGTAACGCTTTACTGTCTGGGTGTTGGAGTAAGTGCAGAAATAAGCTTCAGTTAGTTCAGAATGCAGCAGCAAGAGTCCTCACTAGATCTAGAAAATATGAGCACATCAGCCCTGTTTTAATCATCTACACTGCTCCCAATTACATCTCACACTGATTATAAAATACTACTACTGACGTATAAAGCACTTAACGCTCTCACGCCACAGTATCTGAGTGAACTTCTGTACCAGGATGATCCTCCACGCCTACTTAGATCAAAAGGTGCAGGCTATTTGTTGGTACCTCAAATAATGAAGACTCCAGCAGGGGGCAGATGTTTCTCTTATAAACCCCACAGTTATGGAACAGCCTTCATATCAGTGTTCGGGACTCAGACACAGTCTCAGTGTTCAAGTCGAGGCTGAACACATTTATTTAGTGGAGTCTTTAGTCAGTAGGTGTTTGTGAGGTAAAGGAGCAGTTCTGGAGGGATCATGGATATGGAGTGTTTGGTGAACTGGGAGTGTTTGGTAAACTGGGATATTTGGATGCTGTCGTCTCCTCATTCTCACACGTTCACTCAGGTTTGTTGATGGTGGTGTGGTGGGTCGTCTCTTATCCCAGAGATCCTCATGTCTGTGTTTCCTTCTGCTTCTCCCTTTTAGTTCTGCTGCTACAGTGAATCTTACCAGAGTCCAAACTGCACAGTGACTTAACTTTCATACAACAATCACGAGACTTAATAATCCATATCCTTCTCTTCCCGTCACCCCCCCCCCTCTCTCTCTCTCTCTCGGTCGAGTTAAACATGCTCCTGAGTGACCACTGTTCCTGCTCCTCTCCCCTCCGTGGATCTTCACACTTGGTCCAGGTCTGCCTCTGAATAGCGTTCTCTTCGATTGGAGGCCACTCTGTGCAGCTTGGGACGGTTTCTCATCAACACCTTGGGTGGTTCCATGTAATTCCGGAGTAGAACGGGCGTTTTGAGGATGGATCTGGACTGTAGTTAATGTCAACAGTCTCCTACACTGACTCAGGAATACATTTCGCTTCTGATCATCATCACTGAACCCCGCAACATCGTATATCTGCTACAAATGGACATTTGGTGTAACCCAGATGAGGATGAAGTTCCCTCTTGAGTCTGGTTCCTCTCAAGGTTTCTTCCTTATGCCATCTCGGGGAGTTTTTCCTTCACCACAGTTGCTCATCAGGGACAAACTTACTTACAAAGAACATATTTACGTTTAATCACCACATTATCTGTGTAAAGCTGCTTTGAGACAATGTTCATTGTTAAAAGCGCAAAACAAATAAACATGAATTGAATTGAACAATGCACATGTACAATACACACACTACATACCCAATACTCACACACTGCACATACACACACACTACATACCCAATACTCACACACTGCACATACACACACTACACACCCAATACTCACACACTGCACATACACACACTACACACCCAATACTCACACACTGCACATACACACACACTACATACCCAATACTCACACACTGCACATACACACACACTACATACCCAATACTCACACACTGCACATACACACACACTACATACCCAATACTCACACACTGCACATACACACACACTACATACCCAATACTCACACACTGCACATACACACACTACACACCCAATACTCACACACTGCACATACACACACTACACACCCAATACTCACACACTGCACATACACACACTACATACCCAATACTCACACACTGCACATACACACACTACACACCCAATACTCACACACTGCACATACACACACACTACATACCCAATACTCACACACTGCACATACACACACTACACACCCAATACTCACACACTGCACATACACACACACTACATACCCAATACTCACACACTGCACATACACACACTACACACCCAATACTCACACACTGCACATACACACACTACATACCCAATACTCACACACTGCACATACACACACACTACATACCCAATACTCACACACTGCACATACACACACACTACATACCCAATACTCACACACTGCACATACACACACTACACACCCAATACTCACACACTGCACATACACACACTACATACCCAATACTCACACACTGCACATACACACACACTACATACCCAATAC
>NC_139598.1:19064859-19067359 GCF_946808225.1 Silurus aristotelis | reverse complement strand
TTCGGTGATGAGTTCAGGTGTGACGCTCTGCAGCGAGGACACAGCAAGAAGGACACGTGCAATACTTCCTCCATCACCTGAGTGCAGGAGCAACAGAACCTCCCTCAGAGCATGCTGAGCTTCATGCTGAAGACCTTCTACCAACGGCACCACCTGCAGGCCAGGGACATCTACACACACACACACACACACACACACACACACACACACACACACACACACACGAACATTATATGCTTCGTCAGGTGTTTGTTAGGGTGTGTGTGGTTGTGTGTGTGTATGTGTGTGTGTGTGTGTGTGTGTGTGTGTGTGTGCTCACTCACCTGGATTAAATATCATGGTACCCTTCAGGTAAGCGTACTCTTTAGGACTCAGGTCCAGACTCCAGAGCTTCCTGAGACAGGCTTTGAGGTTCTGGACTGCACTCAGTGTAGGTTCTTCTCGGTTCTCTCTGTGCTCATTTTCTCGGTTCAAAAGAATCTTCCTCAGCATGCTGCTCACAGGCTCCTGCTCCACTTCGAAGCTCACATGCTCCTGTGCCAGTCCCAGGATGAAGAGCTGATGCCAGCAGTGTTGCAGCAGCGTGAGCTGGTCCTCGGGTGGAAGCTGCTGAAAGGCGGGAAGACTCGCCACAAAGCGTACGGTTTTGACGAGGATGTTGGCTGCCGCCATGCAGGTGTCACGTGACCTGAGGCGTACGGTACGATGCGTGTCGCAGTGACAGTGGCCAGACGGTGGGTAGTTCAGCTCAGTGGCTTCAGCGTCTCCGGTGAGGATGTGGAACAGGATGGCGTGAGCTCCAGACCTCTCTGAACACCGACACTCACAGTCCATGTTCCTGCAGTGTGTGAAAGTGGTGTGTAGTAGAAACCTATGTGGAGCTGACCAGCAACACGTCCAGGCTCTGAGGAGCGAGACGGCTCGCTTAGCACCACCCTCACTTTATAAAGCTTAGGAACCGAGCTTCAACACTGACCTTTAACCGAACGCCACGCCTCTTTTCCTCCTCGCGCTAAACAACGAGAAACGCAGTGTGTGAATGAACCGAGTCACTGCCTTATCTCACGCAGGATCATTAAACCAGGCCGTACCACGGATCCAAGGACTTCTGCAAGCACCAACAGCTGGCCTCTCACCCGAGTAAACAACTGGGAGGTCAATGACCCTGCTATGACCTTGATATATATATATATATATATATATATATATAATACACACACACACATAGAGCAGAACAGGGTATTGCTTACTTCATCTCATAGCATTTAGAACTAAATTTAACAGAATTTAAGTTTATTTATTAAGTAAGCAGCTGTTTCTACACACACACACACACACACACACACACACACACACACACACACACACACACACACACACACACACACACTCTAACTTTCAGACAGCAGCATCAGTCACTGTTTATTATTTATTTACTAAAGAACAATTTTTTTAGTTACATTACACACTTAATTCTCTCAGAATCCCAGTTTGTCGTCTCTGTGCTGAGAATTTCACAAAACACTGGAGACTCGTTCCATTAATAATGATGATGATATTTAGTTTATTACAGCAGCAGTGCCAAGCACAGAGTTGATAAACTAATCATTTAACTGCTCTGAATCACACACACACACACACACACACACACACACACACTGTAAGTGAAGGAGGAGGTGTGTACTATGGGAAGCAGGTGAAGGAAAGTCCATGTGATTGAAAACAATCCAAAACAGAATCGGAAACTCAGACCTCAGGTTTGAAGTGTGAAAAGAACAGCAAAGGAACCTGCACCTCTGTGTTCTTCACCCGTTATCTTTATCTCCATAATGCATACCTAACATCTCCACCTTCATAACATTGAAGTTGGAGGAACTAAAATCATCAATGAAAGAAAACAAAAAGCCTTTATAAGTTCTGATTCCTGAATATGATGCAGTGCAGCACTGAGGAAGCCCAGACAAACCCCTCAGCCCCACACAAACTGCCCCACCTACAGGTAGTGCTCAGAGTTGTGTAGTGCAGTGTATTGTAGTGTGTGTGGTGTAGTGTAGTGTGTGTAGTGTAGTGCGTGTGTGTAGTGTAGTGTGTGTAGTGTGTGTAGTGTGTGTGGTGTAGTGTAGTGTAGTGTGTGGTGTAGTCTAGTGTTGTGTAGTGTGTGTAGTGTAGTGTAGTGTTGTGTAGTGTGTGCAGTGTAGTGTAGTGTAGTGTAGTGTGTGCAGTGTAGTGTAGTGTTGTGTAGTGTATGTAGTGTAGTGTAGTGTTGTGTAGTGTATGTAGTGTAGTGTTGTGTACTGTGTGCAGTGTAGTGTGTGTAGTGTAGTGTAGTGTTGTGTAGTGTGTGCAGTGTAGTGTGTGTAGTGTTGTGTGTGCAGTGTAGTGTGTGTAGTGTGTGCAGTGTAGTGTGTGGTGTAGTGTAGTGTTGTGTAGTGTGTGCAGTGTAGTGTGTGTAGTGTTGTGTGTGCAGTGTAGTGTGTGTAGTGTGTGCAGTGTAGTGTGT
>NC_139598.1:19059648-19064659 GCF_946808225.1 Silurus aristotelis | reverse complement strand
TTGTGGTTTCAGGTTCCACTCTGAAGGTGTGCTATTCACCCAGACTGCAGACTGGATATCTGGCAAACGGGGCATTTTGGCCAAATGCTTTTCATATAGTTTTTTTTTCTGATCGGCCAATAAAACTCCATCAGCCTGTTCTTTTTTCTGCTTAATTAGTTGATGGCGCTCAGCAGTGTAACTTATTTGTTGTTACTAGTTGTTTCCTGACAGACCGGCCCATGATACATTTAATCAGCAGCTTATTGGTTCGTTTCTTAATTGACATTTGGCTGAGCCAATCAGATCTTGAATAACTCCCCCTTTTGGGCACAGTGAGTTAGGGTTAGGGTTAAGTGTAGAAACCCCTTTATGAAACTGAGCCAAAAACACAGAACACTGGTGATCGCACTGCAATAAAGTCATTATACGCTTCACTCTGTGACTACGTGAGTTTGGTTGTTACATTTCTGTCTGTGGGAGTAGAAACCACGCTATAACGTCTGTGTTCCTGCTGCCTGAAACTAAAAGCAGATCTTTACGCTTCTTTATGTTTCCCCAGTGAGCCATGTGTTTTTGTATGTGTCTCTTATACAAAAAAAGGAGTTGGTGTAGATATTGAACGGAGTAGAAATGGGCAGTAGTTGTGATAATATACCAGGGCCGTTTTTTTGTCCCAGTCCGGCCCAGTTGTGTGTATCAGGGTTGTGTGTGTGTGTGTGTGTGTGTGTGTGTGTGATTGAGTGAGGGGAACAGAATAGAATAGACATGGTGTCTCTCTCCCTCAGGCTCAGTGTGTTTCAGTGTCTGTCTCAGACACACACACACACACACTCACACACACACACACACACACACACTTTCTTATTTACTTTCTCTATTGGATTCATGCCTTTATACACCAACACCACAATAACACACTACTACCGCTCACTATCACATCTTTGTGTGTGTGTGTGTGCGTGCATGTGTGTGCGTGCGTGTGTGTGTGTGTGTGTGATGTCACAGCGCCATCATGTGTAACAAAAAGGTATGTGTGTAAACATTCGCTTATTTATATATTTTTTATCCTTTTAATGCATTAATTGAACTCTAATCATTACCTGTAACATCCTCTGGATTTTCTCTTTCACATAAACACAACCTGTTTTTTGTATTTACTCAAGTCTTTATCAGTGACTGGATTAATGGATATTAATACAGTTATACATTAATGTATATACAGTACAAATACCCTTAAGCCCCTCCCACAGCCACACCCCCTTCATTTATCTCAGTGTGTATAAAAAAATACAGAAATAATATAAATCAGATTTTATTTAAACAAAACTTTTTTCACATTCCTTTATAATTTGTATGACGTGTGTGTGTGTGTGTGTGTGTGTGTGTGTGTGTGTGTGTGTGTGTGTGTGTTTTGCTCAGGGATATCATAGGAATTTTAAATGTAAGGCCACGCCCCTGACTCAGAAGTCCCACCCACAGAACCCACTAATGCTCTGACTCATAACACTGATTGTGAAATTCCTGAAAAAACACATACGTGCCACAAGGACAAAAACACACACACACACACACACACACACACACACACACACACACACACAAAACAACGTTTTTGCACTTTATTAAAAAATTCCAAAAAGAATAATATCAGCTAAATGCGATTGTAAACTTCCAAAAAGCCTCAATGAGTGTTTCAGCGCCTCCTCCCACACAACACACACACACACACACACACGCACACACACACGCACGCATGCACACACTTACTTGGATTTCATTTCCTTTAATTCCTTTATTTGTTTCCTGCTTTGTCAAACCAGACAAACGAGTTCACAGTTTAACACACGCGCACACACACACACACACACACACACACACACACGGTGGAGGAGGAGGCTGTAGTCTTCAGAGAGGCATGTAGAAAGAAAAGAACAGAAGCTTGTTCAGAAAAGTGCAAATTAAAAAAAAAAATTGAAACTTTTTCCTAAATGTAACACTGTGTGTGTGTGTGTGTGTGTGTGTGTGTGTGTGGAGTTCATCACAAACACACACACACACACACACACACACAGACACACACACACACGTACCCAAAATACAGGCAAATATACAATGGAACTTTCATAAAACACAACAAACTAAATTGCACAGTTCTTTATAAGTGAGACATCAACACAAAGGGCCTGGAGGTAAAGCAGCCTGAGGGACAAGCGTAACACAAGTCTGAGTGAAGGACAACATGACAATACTCTTCACGCAGACACTGATACAACTGAGACACAGACACGAAGACAGAGACACTGAGAAAGGAAGACAGAGGCACAGACTGAGACATAGAGACTCTGAGACAGTGTGTGGTCTGAGAGCAGCCGCAGCACAGGTTCCTCAGGTCCCGGCTCTGTGACTCAATACAGGAGTTTTTACAGGATAGTCACAGGCACGGAGTTTAATCCCAACACACACACACACACACACACACACACACACACACACACAGTGATAAACTGTGCAGAGTGAGAGAGAAAATCCAGCCAGAGTGTCCATAATCCGGTGTGTTTAATCCAAAGTACAGATCTGTAATCCTGCACACGTCTCTAATTCCTGCCATAAAGTCATTAATTCAGGTTTGTGATCTCTAATCCAGATATCTGGAGAAGATTGGGGATGAAAATGCTCTTGGGTAGGAGGTGATAGGTTCAGGCCTGTGCTCTCCAAAGCCACAGAGTGATCTTTAATCCAGCTGTGCAGTCTGTAAATCCCCTTCAGTCTTCTACAATCTGTCAGCAACTGTAATCCCGCTGTGAAGTGTTTAATCCAGATGTGTAGCCTCTAATCCAGACCCTCCTTCTAGAATATGATATTACATCTGAGAGTCTTATCCAGCTGTGTGTCTCTGTGTGGTGGCGGCAGTGACATTGTCTTTTAGCCTTCAAATTGTTTAGTGTTTAATCCAGACATCTGGTGTGTAATAAATACAAGGTACAGTCTGTAATCCCTGCGACACGTCTGTAATCCGTCTGGCGTTTGTCAGCACAGCAGCATGTCTGCAGACGAGTCCGTGGCCAGTCCTGAGGAGTACGCTGCTGAGAGAAAAACAACACTCAAAACAGTGCACAAACTCTTGATCCCCACATCACACCAAGATGTGAGTGTGTGGAGACACTGCCATGTTATAAAGCTGCACTCACACCTGCCAGCCTTCCACCACGACACAGAAACGCATCAATTACAACACACGCACTACTACACGTGCATCACTGATATTACACAGACACGAAGTGAAAACAACTAAATCAGGACAGGGTGCGGGGTCAGGATTGGGCACGGGGTCAGGACTGGGGGCGGAGTCAGGACAGGGTGCCAATTTAGAACTGGGGTGGGGGGGGTGGGGGGGGGATTTTGGAATGCCAGGGGGCGGGGTCAGGGACAGGAAAGGGGGCGGGGTCGGAATCAAGACAAGAGGCGTGACTTAACAAGCAAACAAAACTTTTTACTGCAGTAATTACAGTAAATATTATCTAATCAGAATACAGTTTTTTAAACTACATGAACATCTGTACTTAACAACAATCACTTACGCACACACTCGGAGACCCGTGTTTAGTGTCCATACAAACAAAGCGAGCTGCTTCTCAGTGATGGTGTAAATCTACACCAGGTGTTTTTCACACCCCGTTGCATGACTCAAAACATTCCAGCACACAATCCACTGAAACATGAGAGTATCTTCACGTCTCAGCAGCAGGAGCGAGCGGCTGGTCGTGTGAAGGACCTAGCGATCAGAGTCACGCTCCTAACGGCTGAAAAATGAGAACAATGTTCCTCAAGAAGACAAAAAAGCACAGGGAAATCTGTTCCTGAGCCTCTGAGGTTCTTTATTATTCTTCAGTAGACAAGAAGATGAACTGGGAAAGATGAGACCTTCCTCACACGACTCTCTGTAAAAGAGGGTACTGTACTGGAACTTCCCTTGGCCCTGGGGTAGTACCCTCATCCTATCTTCAGTATCTCTCCCCTGGGAATGTGGATCTGCTGATCTACTGAGATGATTTAATGTTCATCATGCGATTCAGACAGGCTTAGTGTACAGATTACACACTCTTACACATGGTCTCAGAACATTCCAGAGTAACCCTTAGGTGTGTTTTCTGATCAGAATCCAACACCTCGGTAAAGAATGAGAGAGGAGTGTGTGTCGTGTCTCACCGCTTCGCCCACTGTGTCCTCTCATCTTCCTCGCCAGCTCGTCAGACGGCGTCAGATCAGACACCAGCATCTCTGGTTCATCTGAGCAAAAACACGTGTATTAGGTCAAAGTTCATGAATAGAGGCGACAGGTTGAGGTCATGAAGGGTGAGAGGTTAAATATGACTGCAGCTCAGGACAGGTTTCAACCCACACGCTGGAAACATGGTCTGAGGTCATGTGATCCGAATGTGATGTCATGAAGTTAAATTATGAGCTTATTAATGAAACTTGTGATGATTTATAAATGATGGAGGTGAAATAAATGTGATGCAATGAAGTGTTTTGGCCACACCCACTCACCTGTACTGAAGGTAAAGGTCATGGTTTCATTCCCACTGTCTGGCAATGTCCCGTCCCTCCTCCCATTTGGTTGCAGCAATGCATCCTGGGATTTGTAGTCTTTGCTTTTATATCCTTTAGAAGTCTGAGACTTGTACTTGCGTGTGCTGATGCGTATGACGCCGTGTACGAGCCGACACTCGGCCTCCTGCTCCTCCAGGTTGTAGTCCTGGGCGATGCTGTTTATCAGGTCGCTGATCTCATTCGTCTTGCGTGAGAAGGACAGGTCGGACGTGCACTTGGCCAACTGCTCGATCTGGTGCAGTTTATAAAGTTCCAGAAGCTTTTTGGTGATAAGTGAGTCGATATCGGTTCCTCCATCATCCACTTCGTCTACGTCCAGATCCTCCCTGGAGTAAATACTAGTGTTACTGATGGGTCTCTGACTCTCGCCCTTTGCTGTAGATCTGCTGCGTCGAGCCGGAGCATCTGAATTCGGCGA
>NC_139598.1:19047148-19057148 GCF_946808225.1 Silurus aristotelis | reverse complement strand
AAGTATTTGAATACGCTGCTATTTTGCAAGTTCTCCCACTTAGAAATCATGGAGGGGTCTGTAATTGTCATCGTAGCTGCATGTCCACTGTGAGAGACATAATCTAAAAAAAAATCCAGAAATCACAATGTATGATTTTTAAACTATTTATTTGTATGATACAGCTGCAAATAAGTATTTGAACACCTGTCTATCAGCTAGAATTCTGACCCTCAAAGACCTGTTAGTCTGCCTTTAAAATCTCCACCTCCACTACATTTATTATCCTAAATTACATGCACCTGTTTGAGGTCGTTAGCTGCATAAAGACACCTGTCCACCCCATACAATCAGTAAGAATCCAACTACTAACATGGCCAAGACCAAAGAGCTGTCCAAAGACACTAGAGACAAAATTGTACACCTCCACAAGGCTGGAAAGGGCTACGGGGAAATTGCCAAGCAGCTTGGTGAAAAAAGGTCCACTGTTGGAGCAATCTTTAGAAAATGGAAGAAGCTAAACATGACTGTCAATCTCCCTCGGACTGGGGCTCCATGCAAGATCTCACCTCGTGGGGTCTCAATGATCCTAAGGAAGGTGAGAAATCAGCCCAGAACTACACGGGAGGAGCTGGTCAATGACCTGAAAAGAGCTGGGACCACCAAGGTTACTGTTGGTGATACACTAAGACGTCATGGTTTGAAATCATGCATGGCACGGAAGGTTCCCCTGCTTAAACCAGCACATTCTGATGCAGAGAAGCTCGTCCCTGATGCAGAGAAGCTCGTCCATGCGTTTATGACCTCTAGAATAGACTACTGTAATGCATTACTAGGTGGATGTCCTGCATCATTAATAAACAAGCTTCAGTTAGTTCAGAATGCAGCAGCAAGAGTTCTTACTAGGTCAAGAAAATACGATCATATAACCCCAATCTTATCGTCCCTACATTGGCTTCCTATTAAGTTTCGAATAGACTACAAACTACTGCTACTCACTTATAAAGCACTAAATGGTTTGGCTCCCATGTATCTATCCAGTCTTTTAACACGCTACAATCCGTCACGCTCCCTGAGATCTCAAAACTCTGGGCTTCTAGTAGTTCCTAGAATAGCAAAGTCCACTAAAGGCGGTAGAGCATTTTCACATTTAGCTCCTAAACTCTGGAATAGTCTTCCTGACAGTGTTCGGGGTTCAGATACACTCTCCCAGTTTAAGTGTAGATTAAAAACATATCTTTTTAGCAAAGCCTACACATAACACACATCACACACATCACATCACAACCTTGTGCTCCAGAACATCTGATCACATGCACATTATCAACTTGTGCTGTTAATATCATGAACAGCAGCTACGCTAATTCCTCTCCACTGCTTCTCTTTCTCTCCCCATCCCGAGGCTTCCTGAGGTTTGGCCAGCTCCAGTCACGTCCCACCTCGTGAAGATTATGGACCTATGGATGATCATGGAGAAGTAGATGCCGAGTGTTTAAAGGCCCTGGCATGGAGAAGCTGATGCTGGATCTATGATGATCACAAATTGTTCTGTATTGTTGAAAGATTTATGACCAAACTTTTGATGTCACCCATATGAGGATGGGTTCCCCTTTGAGTCTGGTTCCTCTCAAGGTTTCTTCCTCATATCATCTAAGGGAGTTTTTCCTTGCCACTGTCGCCACGGCTGCTCATCAGGGACAAACGCACACCTTCACCTTCACTGTTGTTTTCTGTAAAGCTGCTTTGAGACAATGTCTGTTGTGAAAAGCGCTATACAAATAAACTTGACTTGACTTGACATGTCCAGGCACGTCTTAAGTTTGCCAATGACCATTTGGATGATCCAGAGGAGTCATGGGAGAAAGTCATGTGGTCAGATGAGACCAAAATAGAACTTTTGGGTCATAATTCCACTAAACGTGTTTGGAGGAAGAAGAATGATGAGTACCATCCCAAGAACACCATCCCTACTGTGAAGCATGGGGGTGGTAGCATCATGCTTTGGGGGTGTTTTTCTGCACATGGGACAGGGTGACTGCACTGTATTAAGGAGAGGATGACCGGGGCCATGTATTGCGAGATTTTGGGGAACAACCTCCTTCCCTCAGTTAGAGCATTGAAGATGGGTCGAGGCTGGGTCTTCCAACATGACAATGACCCGAAGCACACAGCCAGGATAACCAAGGAGTGGCTCTGTAAGAAGCATATCAAGGTTCTGGCGTGGCCTAGCCAGTCTCCAGACCTAAACCCAATAGAGAATCTTTGGAGGGAGCTCAAACTCCGTGTTTCTCAGCGACAGGCCAGAAACCTGACTGATCTAGAGAAGATCTGTGTGGAGGAGTGGGCCAAAATCCCTCCTGCAGTGTGTGCAAACCTGGTGAAAACTACAGGAAACGTTTGACCTCTGTAATTGCAAACAAAGGCTCCTGTACCAAATATTAACATTGACTTTCTCAGGTGTTCAAATACTTATTTGCAGCTGCATCACACAAATAAATAGTTAAAAATCATATATTGTGATTTCAGGATTTTTTTTTTTAGATTATGTCTCTCACAGTGGACACACACACACTCACTCACACTCTCTCACATACACTCTCTGACACACACACACTGTCTCACATACACACACTGTCTCACACACACACACACTGTCTCACACACACACACTGTCTCACACACACACACTGTCTCACACACACACACACACTGGGTGGGTGTCGTGGTGGGTGGGAGTCGTAGTGGGTGTCGTGGTGGGTGGGTGTCGTAGCGGGTGGGAGTCGTGGTGGATGTCGTGGCGGGTGGGTGTCATGGTGGGTGGGAGTCGTGGCGGGTGGGAGTCGTGGTGGATGTCGTGGCGGGTGGGAGTCGTGGTGGATGTCGTGGCGGGTGGGTGTCGTGGTGGATGTCGTGGCGGGTGGGTGTCGTGGTGGATGTCGTGGCGGGTGGGTGTCGTGGTGGATGTCGTGGCGGGTGGGAGTCGTGGTGGATGTCGTGGCGGGTGGGTGTCGTGGTGGATGTCGTGGCGGGTGGGTGTCGTGGCGGGTGGGAGTCGTGGTGGATGTCGTGGCGGGTGGGAGTCGTGGTGGATGACGTGGCGGGTGGGTGTCGTGGCGGGTGGGAGTCGTGGTGGATGTCGTGGCGGGTGGGAGTCGTGGTGGATGTCGTGGCGGGTGGGTGTCGTGGTGGATGTCGTGGCGGGTGGGTGTCGTGGTGGATGTCGTGGCGGGTGGGTGTCGTGGTGGATGTCGTGGCGGGTGGGTGTCGTGGTGGGTAGGAGTCGTGGTGGATGTCGTGGCGGGTGGGAGTCGTGGTGGATGTCGTGGCGGGTGGGTGTCGTGGTGGATGTCGTGGCGGGTGGGTGTCGTGGTGGATGTCGTGGCGGGTGGGTGTCGTGGTGGATGTCGTGGCGGGTGGGTGTCGTGGTGGATGTCGTGGCGGGTGGGTGTCGTGGCGGGTGGGAGTCGTGGTGGATGTCGTGGCGGGTGGGAGTCGTGGTGGATGACGTGGCGGGTGGGTGTCGTGGCGGGTGGGAGTCGTGGTGGATGTCGTGGCGGGTGGGAGTCGTGGTGGATGTCGTGGCGGGTGGGAGTCGTGGTGGATGACGTGGCGGGTGGGTGTCGTGGTGGATGTCGTGGCGGGTGGATGTCGTGGCGGGTGGGTGGATGTCGTGGCGGGTGGGTGGATGTCGTGGCGGGTGGGTGTCGTGGCGGGTGTCGTGGCGGGTGGGTGTCGTGGCGGGTGGATGTCGTGGCGGGTGGGTGTCGTGGCGGGTGGGTGTCGTGGTGGGTGGTGGGTGTTGTGGTGGGTGGGAGTCGTGGTGGATGTCGCGGTGGGTGGATGTCGTGGTGGGTGGGTGTCGTGGCGGGTGGGTGTCGTGGCGGGTGGTGGGTGTCGTGGTGGGTGGATGTCGTGGTGGGTGGGTGTCGTGGTGGGTGAGCAACCGTTTATTTAGTGATGTATACAGTAAAATATTAAAGCTCAAATCTCTTTGTGATCATGTTTACTGAACTGAATCTGTGTCACACAAAACAACACAACAACAAGAAGAGGAAAGTGTATAGTATCATGTAGGGTGTGTGTGTGTGTGTGTGTGTGTGTGTGTGTGTGCGCTGCATATTTGCTGTATTCTGTGTTTAATGGTTTTTATTATTAACCACAAACAGCAATAACTTGGTTGTGTATGATAAGGTGTGTGTAATGTGTGTGTTTGTGTGTTCAGATGTGTTCAGGTATAGTGCTTATTTGTGTGTGTGTGTGTGTGTGTGTAGATGTGTTTAGTTGTGCGTTAAGGTGAGTGCGAGTGTGTGTGTTGTACAGGAGACCTCAGTGAGATGAACGCTGAGTAAAAGTGGAGATGAAGCTGGTGATCTACACAGAGCTCATCTGGAACTGACAGGAACAGCAGTGTTTACTGAGATTTCACACACACGGCTCACACATTTTACCACACACACACACACACACACACACACACACACACACACACACACACACACACACACACAGCTCACACATTTTACCACACACACACACACACACACACACACACACACACACACACACAGCTCACACATTTTAACACACACACACACACACACACAC
This sequence comes from Silurus aristotelis, assembly GCF_946808225.1. Classification (NCBI taxonomy): domain Eukaryota; kingdom Metazoa; phylum Chordata; class Actinopteri; order Siluriformes; family Siluridae; genus Silurus; species Silurus aristotelis. Next base: position 19,052,564 of record NC_139598.1, on the reverse strand, counting down.
AGCTCACACATTTTACCACACACACACACACACACACACACACACACACACACAGCTCACACATTTTACCACACACACACACACACACACACACACACACACACACACAGCTCACACATTTTACCACACACACACACACACAGCTCACACACACACAGCTCACACATTTTACCACACACACACACACACAGCTCACACATTTTACCACACACACACACACAGCTCACACATTTTACCACACACACACACACAGCTCACACATTTTAACACACACACACACACACACACACACACAGCTCACACATTTTACCACACACACACACACACACACACACAGCTCACACATTTTACCACACACACACACACACACACACACACACACAGAGCTCACACACACACACACACACAGCTCACACATTTTACCACACACACACACACACACACACACACATTTTACCACACACACACACACACACACACACACACACATTTTACCACACACACACAGCTCACACATTTTACCACACACACAGCTCACACACACACAGCTCACACATTTTACCACACACACACACACACACACACACACACACACAGCTCACACATTTTACCACACACACACACACACACACAGCTCACACATTTTACCACACACACAGCTCACACATTTTACCACACACACACACACACACACACACACACACAGCTCACACATTTTACCACACACACACACACACACACACACACACACACACACATTTTACCACACACACACACACACAGCTCACACATTTTACCACACACACACACACACACACACAGCTCACACATTTTACCACACACACACACACACACACACACACACACACACACACACACACACACACACACACAGCTCACACATTTTACCACACACACACACACACACACACACACACACACAGCTCACACATTTTACCACACACACACACACACACACAGCTCACACATTTTACCACACACACAGCTCACACATTTTACCACACACACACACACACACACACACACACATTTTACCACACACACACACACACACACACACACACACACACACACACACACACACACACACACACACTCCCAGGTTAACGTGTCCTTTAAAGTTAACTCTTACTCCCCGAGTTATACATCTTTATATTGAATAAACTCAGTGTGTGTGTGTGTGTGTGTGTGTGTGTGTATAAACTCACCTCATAGACTCGACAGGAAGTGTGTGTGTTGTTCTGAGCTCTTGCTCGCGCTGATTCCGATGGCGGAAGCGGCTTTTCCTCACTGAGGCGGTTTATTTCCTTCCCGAAACACACCTTCTTTCAGTCTTTATAACCAGAAAAACTCCATAAAGCCGGGCTCACACACTCTCCTCACACCGCTCACACACTCTCCTCACACCGCTCAAACACTCTCCTCACACCGCTCACACACTCTCCTCACACCGCTCACACACACTACTCACGGTTTTCCGTCGCGGTTTGAAGCGGATTGTTTCCGACTCTGCCCGAGATGATCTGAGCCGCAGACAGCGCGCGCGCACAGCGTTCACGCGCACGAAGGAGCTCACGCGCGTTCCGATTCATCTGATCTTCTGATCTTCTGTCTCCTTCTCCCTCTCCCTCTCACTCACCTTTCTCACCCTCTCACTCCTCAACCATCTCACTCCTTCTCCCTATTAATCACCTTTCTCACCCTCTCACCCCTTCTCCCTCTCACTCCTCCACCCTCTCAATCACCTTTCTCACCCTCTCACCCCTTCTCCCTCTCACTCCTCCACCCTCTCAATCACCTTTCTCACCCTCTCACTCCTTCTCCCTCTCAATCACCTTTCTCACCCTCTCACTCCTCAACCATCTCACTCCTTCTCCCTATTAATCACCTTTCTCACCCTCTCACCCCTTCTCCCTCTCACTCCTCCACCCTCTCAATCACCTTTCTCACCCTCTCACCCCTTCTCCCTCTCACTCCTCCACCCTCTCAATCACCTTTCTCACCCTCTCACTCCTTCTCCCTCTCAATCACCTTTCTCACCCTCTCACTCCTCAACCATCTCACTCCTTCTCCCTATTAATCACCTTTCTCACCCTCTCACCCCTTCTCCCTCTCACTGATCCACCCTCTCAATCACCTTTCTCACCCTCTCACTCCTTCTCCCTCTCACTCCTCCACCCTCTCAATCACCTTTCTCACCCTCTCACTCCTTCTTCCTCACTCCTTCTCCCTCCCTCTCACTCCTTCTTCCTCTCACTCCTTCTCCCTCCCTCTCACTCCTTCTCCCTCTCCCTCCTTCTCCATCTCAACCACCTTTCTCACCCTCTCACTCCTCCACCCTCTTACTTTGGGGCGCAGGAGATTTGGGGTTTATTACACTTTTGATTGTGTCAGCAGATGAACAGCTTCAGCAGGTCACTGAGATTATAGGAGCAGAAAATACTGTTTATTAAAAACACGTTCATTTCGTCTCCAGTTTTGTTCCAGAAGATTGTTTAGATGTTTAGAAGATTACAGAAGATCAGAAATTATTATATACTTTTCATAACAACCACTTATTATTATTACTATTACTATTATTATTATAATTACTATTATTATTATTATTATTATTATTATTATTATTACTATTATTATTATTATTATTATTATTATTACTATTATTATTATTTTTATTATTATTATTATGGTGATGAGGATGAAGATGAAGATGATGAGGAGGAGGAGAATGTGTGGCGTGGTCGCTGTGCTGTGCCGCCCCCTGGTGGTTACACTATACACATGCCCATGCCCCTTATCACTCATTGTGTAGATTGTGTTCCTGAATGCTGCAAGATCACAGCTGCAGAATCTGATTGTCATTTGTAAAAAATAAAATGAAATAATAAATTTAAATGTGAATAAATAGTGTCACTGCTGCACTCACACACAAACCAACACATGGCGAAGTGATGAGAATGTGTGAAAAACTTTACTTACTCAATTAAACAGATTAAACACAACAGATTTTCCCTCACAGAGTCCGGGAGCCACGTTACAGACACACTGGTGCATCAGATGTTGAATTACAGGTTACATGTTGTTGTGATTGTGGATTACACAACACACTGTGATTATCACACACAACAGCATGGTGTTCAGGACGAGACTGGCGACACACACTGCAGATTAAAATCTCTTCTGTTCAGAAGGAATAATTAACTTCATCCCAATTCTGCTTCTCCTGAAATTTCCCATTGATGTGACTTTTAACAGATTTAAGAAATCAGACACCTGCAGCTTCTATTCGTGCAGTTGTGTTACTGCACAAGGACTTTTCATCTATAAACATAAATCTGAGTGTTAGCTAGAGGACATTAATAACCAAAACCCTAGACCAGCTACTTTCTTCAAGAGAAACATCTCAGTTTCAGAAGAAATCCTTCTAAACAACCTCCAGTTACTAATTCGAAAAGAGCTTCCTGGAGAAGGATGATTTCCAATTTGAGGAGCACAAAGACAATTCTGTCATCATTTTGACCTAAAATTAAAGCCTCAGAGAAGCAGCAGCTGGTGATGTACATTGAGATATTACAGGACAACATTACATAACACAATGTCATACAGAATGCGGAGAAGCTTTATGAAGGAGTCTTGCAAGGATCTGGTGTATAAAGGTGTGAGAGACGACATCTTCCTGTCATCCAGAGAACAGTGGAGCAGCTCCATATGAGCACCTTCAGACATCATGTAGTTCAGCTGTTGGACTTTAACAGGTTTCTGCAGAATTTCCACCTGTGCCACTCCTCACTAACATACAAAAGCCTGTAGAACTTGGCCGCTGGCTGAACGGAAACACAGTTTTCTTCTTTTTCTCCTCCGTTGTGTGGGGAGGTGATTACTGCACACAGGAGTGTAACAGAAAAGAGTTCGGGTAAATGTACAGGAGAACTCAAGTTTAAACCACATCCATGACCAGGAACCTTGGAAGTGAAACCAGGAGATTGTGCTTTCTGGGTGGGAGGGACATACCTGTCAATCACTGTGACACCAGCCAATCATGGTGTCTCTGAGCTCCTGCATGTGAGAAGGAAAAGATTTCTGCACATTTTCTCTCTTTGTGTTATAATGCCACGTGTCACAGCAGAAGCATGTGTTACCCCTCACTGATCCAGGCTGGTAAGGGAGGAGATAAGCATGGGGCAGGGAACTGGATAAAACCAAATTAGGGAGTAAATCAATATAAAAAATCGAGTTCCTGCAGTTCCTGTGTGACCACTAGGTGGGGTAATAACTCAGCAGAGAGCTAAAGCATGACAGCAAATCAGAAGAGCATGAACACAGAACTGGGCTGTGACTCAGATTAGTAGTACTGAATTTCAGTATTGAACTGAATTTAAAATAAATTGTAAATAAGAAATTTAATGAAGAGTAAAATGTGTTGATTTACACGGAGCTCTGAGCACTCTGGACATAGACGACCTCACAATGACCTTAGAGTGTAGTTTTAAGTGTATTAATGCTGCCTACATAGGAAACCTACTGAGTGGAAGAAAGTGATAAACACTTGGCTAGTTTGTTCACAGCTTACTCAATGATATGGTGTGTGTGTGTGTGTGTGTGTGTGTGTGTGTGTGTGTGTGTGTGTGTGTGTTTAAGTGTGTGCATGTGTTTCAGTATTTATGTGCATGTATACTATGTGTCTGTGTGTGTGTGTGTGTGTGTGTGTGTGTGTGTGTGTGTGTGTGTGTGTGTGTGTGTGTGAGAGAGAGTGTGTGTTTAGGTGGCAGTGTAGAAGGCGCAGCAGCTCACACTCTTGGAACCAGATGAAGTGTCTTTTCCGTAGTTTTCTGATCGCGAGTCCTCGCACTTGATCGTCGGTGAGTTTTCAGTGCTGGACTCATCACGTGACACACGTCTGCGTTTACACACCGGTGTGTATGGCACAGACTCCGCCCACTCCTCTTCACGTGCTTTGTCCTGGCTGTTGTTGTTACTCGGCCGAGGCGACCAGGGCAAACTGGCAGGTATCTTGTTCTGGTAGCTGACCTTTGAGCCCCACCCTGTAGCCATGGAGGCAAAGGCGGAGTCGGAGTAGCAGGTAAGGGCGCGTGAGGTCAGGGCATAGGGCAGGTACTCTGACTCGTATGGCTGCTGCACCGAGGTCACGAGCCAGCGGTGAGGTGCGGCGCATTCTTCTGGGGGCTGCAGGGAACGCTCTGTGCTGTAGAATCGACTCGCAGGGAGAGCGTTCACAAACTGATCATGGAGGAACGGCTGCACAGGATAACGAGTGCTCGGGACCAGCTGATGAGTACGAGAAGAATCAGCAGAGGGCGGAGTTAACCGTTCACCTTCGGGAACTGTGTACATCCTGCAAACATCAAGCAAGACAAGAAGAACCTCTACTTATCTA
>NC_139598.1:19019648-19024648 GCF_946808225.1 Silurus aristotelis | reverse complement strand
CAAATGATTAAGTTTAGAATGAAGGGGTTAGGGTTTGGGGATTAGAGTTACAGTTAATACCTCTAGATTTAATGGGATAATAATCTCAGCATCACTCCCACAGTCTCCTTACATCTAGATTGCTGGTGGAATGAACTTCCTCATGAATGTCTGGCTGACTGACTGCCAATCATCACAAGACTTGTAAAGACCTTCCTCTTCCTGAAACACTTCAACATGCACTTATTCCTTAATTGTTTTATGTATTTATGTATTTTTAAAAAGTGTGCTATAATTCCTATAAAGTTTAGATTTACAGTGTTCCGAGTCTGTAACCAAGTAAACCAGTGTTGATTTATTCATTGACAGATTCAGTGCACTTTTGTACGTCGCTCTGAATAAAGCAGTCTGATAAATACTGTAAAAGTAAAAGTGAATGTAAATATTAATGTAAATGTTTATGTAAATGTTAATGTTTATGTTTATGTAAATAACCACGTGTAAATATTTAGTTGAATGTAATTAACAGCGTTTCAAGTAAAATATTTGAAGATAAAAATAAAATCCGGTTTTAATCATTGATGTGTCCGTGATAAAGTGTTATTACTGTGAGATAATTAGAGGTAATGAGTGATACCTCCACCTCATCCGCCTCTCCCTCACTAATCCTGCTTTTACGGCTGATTAATTGTAATATCGTTTTGATTAAAGCTCGCGCCGTGTTATGAACTAAATCCCGTTACAGCGCGCGCGACTTTTATTGTTCATTTCGGTGTCTCTGACTCGCCTCCCGTGCGCGCGCTACGACACCCCAGATACCCCCCCCCCCTCCTCCCGGGCTTCCGGCTGATTAGTCCTAATGTAGTTTTAATTAAAGCCGCAGTGTTAAAGGCGCGACTCGCCCGAGAATCGCCTCCAGATTGCAGCTCCAGAGGAAATGGATCCGGAGCGCGAGCGGCCGAGTAAACACAAGCTGCTGCTCCGCACACACACACACACACACACACACACACACACACACACACACACACACATATGAGTTAGTGTATTGTTCAAACAGTGGATTGTTGTTGTTTAGATTGAGTTTTATGTTCAGTAATGTTCTCCTGATCTGTGAGTGAGTGTAAACTCTAGTGAAGGTGTGGTTTGTGGGGTTTGATAGCAGTGAGTGAGAGAGTAAATGAGTGAGAGAGTTAATGAATGAGGGAGTGAATAAGTGTGAATGAGTGAGAGAGTGAGTTCGTGAATGAGTGATTGTAAAGGTGAAGGTGTGGTTGGTGGCTTTTAATGGCCTCCTGGTCTCCTGACCATCTGTGCTTCCTCTGTGTGTGGCTGGAGCAGGATGGGAAGTGACCCAAACCCAGCGCGCGGCATCTCTTTAGCATTTGGCGGCCTGCATCCTGGACATTTGGACATCTTTTGGACATTTGGAGCATCGGTGGTGGTCCTGAGCACCGAGCCGTGTCCTAAAAGGGTTTAACTTTGCTAACCTTCCCTCTGCCAGGCCTGCTGATGGGGGATATTGGGATATTGGATTTTGGAGCCACGGCCCGGGAGCTGGCAGCCCTCAGTGACACGACGATGTGATGTTATTAGATTTTCCTGTGAGCCACAACCTCCTTCTGGGACAAAATCAGCTCTGAGCAGTGTATGTATGTGTGTGTGTGTGTGTGTGTGTGTGTGTGTGTGTGTGTGTGTGTGTGTGTGTGTATATATGAGAGTGTGTCTGTAGGTGTGTGTGTATGAGGGTGTGTGTGTGTGTGTGTGTGTGTGTGTGTGTGTATGCATGTGTATGTGAGTGACACGCCTGCAGAGAGAGACTTGACTCTTGGTGGAGTCCGGAGAGGAGACTGACCTCTCTGTGATCAACCCGTCTGCTCTGCTGTGTGCTGGTGTGTATTGCTGTCTGTTGTTGTGTGTTGGTGTCTGTTGGTGTCTGTTGGTGTGTGTTGGTGTGTGTTGGTGTCTGTTGGTGTGTGAGCTCCTTACCCTCACTCTCTTCACACTTTCACCTTATTACTGAGATTGATTCAGGCTGAAGTGTGTTCAGTGATCAGAACCATGCTGTGGGTTGAGTGTGCAGCACCTTTGTGTGTGTGCGTGCGTGCGTGTGTGTCTGTGTGAGTGTGAGTCAGTTCTCTTCTGTAATACCTGTAATGTGTGATTATACTTCTGAACTATGAACTGAGACAAAAAGCCTTCAAATCAATTTCATATAAATATAAATTAAAACTCCAAAATTACACAGCTTTAATATCCTGAAGGTCTGAAATGGTATAAAACCTTTAGAGGAGATTGAGAGCTCAGGGGCTGGTATAAAACTATCATTGATAGACAGGGGTCTATTTATTTCTTGTTCAGGAAAAAAAGCCTCATTCAGCTCTCTCTCTCTCTCTCTCTCTCTCTCTCTCTCTCTCTCTCTCTCTCTCTCTCTCTCTCTCTCTCCTGCACTTTCTCTGCTGTGGTCTTGTGCGTGTGTGGAACACAGTTCAGCCTCCACTCTGTGGTCAGGTTCAGTTACAGATGTGCACAGATGTGGTCATGGATGTCTTACACTGTCTTGAATTTTGATACAGCAGGTGCAGAATGAAATGGGGGGGGGGGGGGGTCATATATCACATTTTTCAGAACTACTTGATGATTTTCAGTTTTAAATGACTTTATTGATAAAAATTATCACATCATCAACAGTAAATGGAGAAAAACCCTTAAGGCACAAAACAGAGTGTAAAAGTACAATAAAAGAGGAGAATTGAGCAGTAGGTTAAGTTTAGATTGAGTTTGGTGGAAGTTTCTCAGAGTTGGCTCTGTTTCATGTTCTTTCATTTCTTCATCATGTGTTGTTTTGTCCCAAATAATTTGGAATGTGAAATACCTGCTACTGGCTCAGTCTTGCAAAGTTCAGGAGGTAAACAGCTCTAATAACAATTTTACTGATTCTTTTGCACTTTATGATAATCTAGTGAATATCATATTTATTCAGTACCAGATTCTCGCTTTCTATTATAATAAACACTTACAGAATCTTTTGTAAAATATTTACTATTCATCTATTAACAGTTTTTCTCAGTTGTTTTGGATTCGTTTCTCGAATCATCTTTAATATTTGTAATTCAGTAAAGTGCATTTCTCAAAACAACGTGTACAAACAGCACAATACACTGGATTTCTTGCAAAAGCCTGAACTTTTCTCAAAATCCTCAGTTTATCTCTTAAAAGTAAATCTTTGTGTCGGTGAAAATCTCATTCCCATCAGAATGAAAAAGTCTCTTCGTCATTGTTCACAAACAAAATCATCAAAATGTTTATTCATGTTATCAGTATGATGCTGCACAGTTTCAGTGTTTCTTGATATAAACAGTGTTTTGGAGACCGAACTGAATTCACACTTTTACTGTACACGTGTTTGTTTATTTCTTTGTTGATCCGTTTTCAGAATGTAGAATTCTGTGTTCTGTCTGTATTCAGTCTCCAACTAAAGCTTCTCCAGATTCACCTTTGACCTGTTTTAGAGAACTGGTTGATTATTGGTTGATCGCCTTCATTAGTGACCTTCAACTTTCATCTGCACAATTCATCAGTTCAACACATTTACACAATAAAGTTTAATAGAAATGTTAAATAACAGATTCTGAAAACTGGATTAATATTTACATTCAATGACGTACACAATGAACTGATGCTGAGATGTTTTTGTGGTTAAAACTTTTCAGCTGAAAACAGTAAAATATAATCTGATAAACATGAACATAAACAACTGATACTGTAGGAAACAGCAGGCACTCGTACACAATCCATTACATTAATGCACAAAAACATTTACAATCTGATCTAATCAGCGAGAAAATCTTTTTATGATGAGCACAAGTGAGTAAATGATGTGGAGGATGAACGAGTGAGTTTTTCTCAGACGCTCCAAAGCAACTGAGTAAAACTGTAATAATTAAAAAGCACAGAAAATCACAAGACTATGAAATAAGGTGTAAAGTTCAGAATTCAGGAGTTTTATACGCTGAAGAACATCGACAGCATCCTGATAGATTACATTATTCATCTAAAGTTTTAGATTGAACACAGACACACTTACAGCTGTTTATAAAGACTTCATTTACTCTCTGTGGGAAACAACAATAATAATGAATAATAATATTAATGTTACTAAAGTTTATATTATTTCTTTCTTTGAAACTAAAAGTAATTAAAATGAAAAGCAAAAGAACCGAACCGTCTTTATACTTGTCACTTATGATGACGTAGGCGGAAGTGGAGAATTTCTGTCCAATCGGCAGATTGGTTGTGAGTAGCCTGCTGACCAATCGGAACGCAGAGGAGGCGGGTTTAGCGCTTGTTAGCAAGGTGACATTGAGCATGCAGCAGCCGTGTGTGTTATAGCGTATTATAGTGTGTTATAAATCTATAGTTAATAATCCACTCATGGGGACTCCAAACTCAGGTAACAGCTCTCACACCGCCACACAGCTGTAAATACCCGGATAATGCTTCAGAAACCAACGCTAACATGGCTAGCTTCATGTTACACACACACACACACTTACACTAACTACACTTCGACACACACACTTTCTCACACACCCACAAGTATAAAGAGGTGAGTACTGATTGAAAGAGCAGTAGAGTGCTGTGTGTGTGTGTGTGTGTGTGTGTGTGTGTGTGTGTGTGTGTGTGTGTGTGTGTATATATATATATATATAAAGCAAGTATTTGTTCAATCAATTGATAGTAAAGCAGTGATGTTGCTCTATTCAGGGGAAAGTCGCTGGATGTCTCCTGATGACGTCACAGTGATTAGAATGTCTATGGGCTCTTCAGGCTAATTTGCATATCAAACATTTCATCACCTGTTTTGATTACATCATCATCAAACTGTCCTGAAGAAACGCCTACTTTCTGATTGCTGACAAACCTGACACAAGTGAGCAGGAAGTGAGCAGGAAGATCTAATAAATGTAATAATAAAGTCTTTGTGCTCTGATGTCGAACTGCTGCAGGCTTCAGAGACA
>NC_139598.1:18989648-18992148 GCF_946808225.1 Silurus aristotelis | reverse complement strand
ATTCAAGTGAATGGAATGTTCTAATCTACAGCATTAAGAAAAACCGTGTAATAAATAATATTATATTATAATCATTATTATTTTCGGGATCCACGGGGAATGTTTTAAAGATCAACCCGTTGATCCACTGGAGACCACTGATCCACTGGAGACCACTGATCCACTGGAGACCACTGATCCACTAGAGACCACTGATCCACTGGAGACCACTTATCCACTAGAGACCACTGATCCACTGGAGACCACTGATCCACTAGAGACCACTGATCCACTGGAGACCACTGATCCACTAGAGACCACTGATCCACTGGAGACCACTGATCCACTAGAGACCACTGATCCACTGGAGACCACTGATCCACTGGAGACCACTGATCCACTGGAGACCACTGATCCACTAGAGACCACTGATCCACTGGAGACCACTGATCCACTAGAGACCACTGATCCACTGGAGACCACTGATCCACTAGAGACCACTGATCCACTGGAGACCACTGATCCACTAGAGACCACTGATCCACTGGAGACCACTGATCCACTAGAGACCACTGATCCACTGGAGACCACTGATCCACTGGAGACCACTGATCCACTAGAGACCACTGATCCACTGGAGACCACTGATCCACTAGAGACCACTGATCCACTGGAGACCACTGATCCACTAGAGACCACTGATCCACTGGAGACCACTGATCCACTGGAGACCACTGATCCACTGGAGACCACTGATCCACTGGAGACCACTGATCCACTAGAGACCACTGATCCACTGGAGACCACTGATCCACTAGAGACCACTGATCCACTGGAGACCACTGATCCACTGGAGACCACTGATCCACTGGAGACCACTGATCCACTAGAGACCACTGATCCACTGGAGACCACTGATCCACTAGAGACCACTGATCCACTGGAGACCACTGATCCACTAGAGACCACTGATCCACTGGAGACCACTGATCCACTGGAGACCACTGATCCACTGGAGACCACTGATCCACTGGAGACCACTGATCCACTGGAGACCACTGATCTAAAGCAATGAAGTCCAGAAGTTTTGTGTGTTATGCCTTTTACCTCGGCACCATCACTGGAAAACGTTCCTGCCTTTTCAAACACGTCCTCTACAGACGGAGTGCGCATGCTCGGATTGACTTTACTTTTCTGTGCCGCGTTCTTCTCAAATTTAGAAGGCAACCGGGATGTTTGGATTTCAGGTGATAAATTAAACCCGACGTGGAGAAACTCTTTGCAGTGAAATTTTGCTAATTTTTGCAAATCGCTATCTGTGGGATTTTCTCCGAAATATTGAAATAAGTCCATACCGCAGACATGTGGCTCTTATCCAGATAACCGTGTGCTGCTGCGCTTTTTTTTTTTTTGCGTCATTACAATTGTGTTTCTGTTGTGTTGTTTCGGTGATTTAAGTATTTCGGGCGCAAATTTTCGGTGGCTGATTTTTCGGTGCGTCCCTGTAATTTATGATTGTCCTCACGCGGGCCGGACAGAAACGTACAAAGGGCCGGATGTGGCCCGCGGGCCGTAGTTTGCCCAGTTCTGCTATAACCACTACCTTTACCTTAAAGCCATAAAGCTCCGCCCCCAACCACACCCACAGTGTGAAGGATGCTCACCTTCTCTATGTGATGCTCTATGAGGACGTGACTGTCCTGTAGCAGCACAGGAAGTGTGTAATCAGTGTCCTCAGTGTCCTCGTCCTCAGAGCTGCACACGCTTGGAAAACGCTTCCCCTTCTTCACCGTGATGATCTGCACACCAGAAAATGGAGACCAATAATTAATTAAACCACAGAAATTACAGGTCCATCATCATCACTCTCATCATCTTCATCACCTTCATCATCATCATCATCATCATAAAAAGACAGAGGGATGGAGACACACCTCCAGTCACCTTCTAAACACCAGATCAGACTCAGCTGAACCTGTGCATCACACACTGTATTGTGTTTCACTCCTCAGGGTTTAGAAACATGAAACAGCAATCAGGTGGAGAATGGAGATCTTCTGGTCTGATTGCGAGACGTGAAACTCCAAGCGTGAGACGTGAAATGAAACTAAAATAAACATTAAAAAGTTAAGCTTGTTCTCTCTCACCTGTACGTACGGTTCCTCACAGCCTCTGCAGAAGAACAGGATCTTTATGTTCTCCATGTTTTCTCTTATACTCCCTCTGTGTTTCAGTAACATGATCATATAAACGAGTACACTACACTGAGTGTGTGTGTGTGTGTGTGTGTGCGTGTGCGCGTGTGTGCGTGTGTGTGCGTGTGTGCGTGTGTGTTTTTGTCTGTGTGTGTCTGTGTGTGTGTGTGTGTGTGTGTGCGTGTGTGTGTGTGTGTGTGCGTGTGTGTGTGTTTGTGTGCGTGTGTGTTTTTGTCTGTGTGTGTCTGTGTGTGTCTGTGTGTGTGTGTGTGTGTGTGTTTGTGTGTGCGTGTGTGTTTTTGTCTGTGTGTGTCTGTGTGTGTGTG
>NC_139598.1:18983621-18989448 GCF_946808225.1 Silurus aristotelis | reverse complement strand
TTATAAACAACATCTTATTTTTCTACAGTTACATACAATAACATTTATAGTTACACACAATACAGTTACATACAATAACATTTACAGTTACACACAATACAGTTACATACAATAACATTTACAGTTACATACAATAACATTTACAGTTACATACAATACAGTTACATACAATAACATTTACAGTTACATACAATAACATTTACAGTTACATACAATACAGTTACATACAATAACATTTACAGTTACATACAATACAGTTACATACAATAACATTTACAGTTACATACAATAACATTTACAGTTACATACAATACAGTTACATACAATAACATTTACAGTTACATACAATAACATTTACAGTTACATACAATACAGTTACATACAATAACATTTACAGTTACATACAATAACATTTACAGTTACATACAATAACATTTACAGTTACATACAATACAGTTACATACAATAACATTTACAGTTACATACAATAACATTTACAGTTACATACAATAACATTTACAGTTAATAACATTTACAGTTACATACAATACAGTTACATACAATAACATTTACAGTTACATACAATAACATTTACAGTTACACACAATACAGTTACATACAATACAGTTACATACAATAACATTTACAGTTACACACAATACAGTTACATACAATACAGTTACATACAATAACATTTACAGTTACATACAATACAGTTACATACAATAACATTTACAGTTACATACAATACAGTTACATACAATAACATTTACAGTTACATAAAATAACATTTACAGTTAAATACAATAACATTTACAGTTAATAACATTTACAGTTACATACAATACAGTTACATACAATAACATTTACAGTTACATACAATAACATTTACAGTTACATACAATAACATTTACAGTTACATACAATACAGTTACATACAATAACATTTACAGTTACATACAATACAGTTACATACAATAACATTTACAGTTACATACAATAACATTTACAGTTACATACAATACAGTTACATACAATAACATTTACAGTTACACACAATACAGTTACATACAATAACATTTACAGTTACATACAATAACATTTACAGTTACATACAATACAGTTACATACAATAACATTTACAGTTACACACAATACAGTTACATACAATAACATTTACGGTTACATACAATACAGTACATACAATAACATTTACAGTTACATACAATAACATTTACAGTTACATACAATACAGTTACATACAATAACATTTACAGTTCTACCAAAAATAATGGCAATATCAAAAAAATATATATTTTTACACCATTATAAATGTGTTTTTGTGTGTGTGTGTGTGTGTGTGTGTGTGTGTGTGTGTGTGTGTGTGTGTTTGAGGCTCTGAGAGACTGGGTGTCTATAGAGAGTGACTCCAGTGATGTCACTAAGAGGGCGGAGCTACAACGTATGATGGGTGTGGTGGAGGAGAAGCTGCGTGGGATGAAGGGAAACGTGAGCGTGATGGACATCGGCACTGAGACGGTCAGGATACACACACACACACACAAATACACAAACATATTTATATATTAGCAATATACACACACATACACACACACACACACACACACACAAATACACAAACATATTTATATATTAGCAATATACACACATACACACATACACACACACACACACACACACACACACACACACACACACACACACACACAAATACACAAACATATTTATATATTAGCAATATACACACACACACACACACACACACACACACACACACACACACACACACAGCATTTACTATTTTGTGTTTCTGTGTGGGGAGGGCAGTTGGAGGATGGCAGGGTTGTTGCGTTACCGAGTGTTGTGACGGCGGTGTTTGGTGATGATGAGAATAAACACACAGTGTGTGTGTATGGACATGTGGACGTACAGCCAGCCAGGAGAGAAGACGGCTGGACCACAGACCCCTACAACCTCACCGAGATTAACGGTTCAGTAAACATTTGACTCCTTGTGTGTGCACAAGCACAGTGTGTGTTTTACACATTTACACATTTTCCAGTCAGCAGATCATTTATCAATCCTTTATACACACACACACACACACACACACACACACACACACACACTCAGACACTAAATATTTTATGCTGGTGTAAAGAACTTCAAATGTTTTACATTTGTTTAGTTTTTGTGTGACACTCGGATTATTATTATAAATAGCTGCGACTCCGCCTCCTCTGGCATTTAGACGGGGTTGATGTATGTAACTATACCCAGGAGGACTCGCTTCATTTAATGCTACATATTCATTCAGTTTTATCCATGTTTCTGTCAAACACATTATTTTAAACTCCTGGTCGGTAATAATTTATTTTCTAGTCAGCGCTTTTGACGTGAGAGATCTAATATTCAACAATCCTGTCTTTAGATCAGAGGTGCTGCTGTGCATTCAGTCCTATTTAATTTAATGTTAATCAGGTTACTTAAACAGACTTTACGAGAGTTCCTATGTTTTGGTTTCGCTCGGGGGACAGACACAGTCTCAATATGGTGAATCCTGAGTGACGACTCTGTGCAGCCAGCAGACGGTCGGTTTAGCCTGTCTGTCTGCTCCCTGGCCTTGGCTCTGGACAGTCACTGGTTAACTAGTGCTGTTCTGAGACTATGACCTCTACTACAAGAAATGAGAGCAGCACCTTCCCGAGTGGGAGGGATACCGTCCCGCCCTAACAGGCCAGCCTTGCTCTCAAAATTTCTTCAATTATCTATGAAGCCCACATTGTTTTTGGAGCACCACTCGGACATCCAGCAGTTCAGCGAACATAACCTGCTGTTAACTACATTGCCACGTCGCATTGGGATGGGGCCAGAGCATGTTACTGCATCTTAGAAAACCTGTGCTTTTCTAGACCCCTAAGCTGACCTGCTATGTCCGGCGCCCTGGCTCCCGGTATACACATGACCTGTGCTGCTAATGCCCCTAAAGATCTCGCTAATGTCACGTGCCACAGAATAGAGTCTCCTATAACCAGAGCTCTTTCAGGTTTCTCAGTGGGTGCTTTAAAGAGGAGAGCAAACCTGTTGGACATGTGAAGCGGAGAGGAACGGTGCTTCCTTGGGCGAGCTTTCGCATTACCTTTGGCTTTGCGAGTATTCCACCAAGTCGTCACCCATTCGCCCCTCTGCAAAGGCTCTAATGCTGGAGTCGGGGGAACGCTAACTCCACCTAGGGCATCCAGACTTTCCTCCTGCAGAACCTGCTCTTGCACTAATTCTCTCTAGACTTTGGACGCTCCTCTAATGCTAAGTTTTTCTCCATCAAAGAGCAAACTAACTAAAACTTCTTACAGATAAAATTATTGGAGAAAGACTGACTAAACATGTCACACTTCACACACTGAATGAGCTGGATGCTCGCCATAGCAGAGAAATTACGTACCTTAACGTGTGTGTTAGTAGTTCTGATGGGAATGGCCTCCACTCACGTCTCCAAACAGGGAATAAAACCCTCTTCCAAAAGGAAAAGAATAAAGAAAATCGCAGATTATGCATGCACAAACATGAAATTCGTGTCAAACAAAGTAACAACAGGAAGCTGTTTTGGTTCCTGAACTCTGTCTGAGCTGCGTGTTACAGACATGTTCTTAACATGTTATTAATCTTCATACCTCTCCTGCAGGAAACTTGTACGGCAGAGGAGCATCTGATAATAAAGCTCCGGTCCTCGCCTGGATTCATGCAGTGGAGGCATATACAGCTCTGAACATGGTGAGTGTCAGTGCAAACACACACACACACACACACACACACACACATACACAGAGTTATTACTATATTTAATAATCACTGGTGCTGGTGTTGGTGGTCAGGAGCTGCCGGTGAATGTGAAGTTCCTGATAGAGGGGATGGAGGAGACAGGTTCTAATGGTCTGGATGTTTTGGTGGAGTCTCAGAGAGATGCTTTTTTCTTTGATGTGGATTATATTGTGATCTCAGACTGCGGCTGGCAGAGCACTCGCCCTGCTCTCACCTACGGCACCCGTGGGAACTGCTACTTCTATGCTCAGGTCCTACACACACTGCTACACAACCATTCAAACATCTCCTTCTCCTCCTCCTTCTCATCATTATAATTATCATCATCACCATCACCATCATCATCATCATCATCATCATACTGCATGTCGTACCCTGTATGTATGTGTATGTGACAAATAAAATTTGATTTGATTTGATAATTATAATCATCATCATTCTATTGTATGGTGTTATATTGTTTTGTGCTGTGTTGTATTGTGTTGTGTTGTATGGTGTTGTATAGTATTTTGTTGTATTGTGTTGTGTTGTGTGTGTTACAGGTGGAGGGCCCGAAACAGGATCTACACTCCGGGGTGGACGGAGGCGCTGTGATCGAGCCCATGAGCGACCTGATTGGAATTCTAAGTGCTCTCTGAATTTTACTTACAAACTACATCTTCTTTATTCATTATTGATTCTGTTCATCACACACGCACACACACACACACACACACACACACACACACACACACACACACACACACACACACACACACACACACACAGACACACAGAGTTGTAGTGTAATGGTGATTTCTGTGTCTCAGACTCACTGGTTAGTGCGAGTGGTCAGATCCTGATCCCTGGAGTTGCAGATGCAGTTGCAGACTTCACTGAGGAGGAGAAGAAGATCTACGAGAAGGTGGATTTTGACATGGGGACATACAGGAGCTCAATCGGTGTTGAGCGCCTCATGTATAACAACAAGGTCAGAATTTATTTCTCTAATTTATTCCCTACACTTCAGATGTATTTATGTTCCTCAGGGACTGTTGATGTTCAGCTCCTGGAGAATTCTGATTAATGCTCAGAACATGGGAATGTTGGTTATGGGATCACTTAGGTGGACCTTCTGGCTCATATGTGGCGTTTTCCCACCATATCCATCCATGGGATTGAGGGAGCTTTCTGTGGAATTGGAACTAAAACCGTGATCCCCGCTAAAGTCACCGCCAAATTCTCTATCCGTCAGGTTCCCAACATGAATCCTGCAGTTGTGGAGAAACAGGTAGAAGATGAAGCTCATCACACTGTACAGTACACTGATGAAGGAACTGATGGATCAGAGATGATTTGTGACAGTAAACTCCCTGTTCAGGTAACGGATCACCTGCACGGCGTGTTCCAGCAGAGAAAGAGTCCGAACAAACTCAAGGTGAAGATGATCATCGGTGTGAAGCCGTGGTTAACAGACACCAAAAATGCGCTGTACGAGGCTGGAAAAAGAGCAGTGAAGAGAGGTCTGCATCACGCAATCACACAAACACGCCATCACAGCATCACAGTTTTACAGCATCACAATCGTGCCTTCACACCACCCTGCCTTCACACCACCCTGCCTTCACACCACCCTGCCTTCACACCATCCTGCCTTCACACCACCCTGCCTTCACACCATCCTGCCTTCACACCACCCTGCCTTCACACCACCCTGCCTTCACACCACCCTGCCTTCACACCACCCTGCCTTCACACCATCCTGCCTTCACACCACCCTGCCTTCACACCATCCTGCCTTCACACCACCCTGCCTTCACACCACCCTGCCTTCACACCACCCTGCCTTCACACCATCCTGCCTTCACACCATCCTGCCTTCACACCACCCTGCCTTCACACCACCCTGCCTTCACACCACCCTGCCTTCACACCATCCTGCCTTCACACAAAACACCATCATGCAAACATGCCATCACACCTCATGCAAACATGCCATCACACCAAC
>NC_139598.1:18971121-18981121 GCF_946808225.1 Silurus aristotelis | reverse complement strand
AATGTGATTGTGATTGTGATTGTGTATGTGATTGTGAATGTGATTGTGAATGTGAATGTGAATGTGAATGTGATTGTGATTGTGTATGTGATTGTGATTGTGAATGTGAATGTGATTGTGATTGTGATTGTGAATGTGAATGTGAATGTGATTGTGAATGTGATTGTGTATGTGAATGTGATTGTGAATGTGAATGTAATTGTGAATGTGATTGTGTATGTGAATGTGATTGTGAATGTGAATGTGAATGTGATTGTGAATGTGATTGTGTATGTGAATGTGAATGTGATTGTGATTGTGAATGTGAATGTG
Source organism: Silurus aristotelis (assembly GCF_946808225.1). NCBI lineage: Eukaryota > Metazoa > Chordata > Actinopteri > Siluriformes > Siluridae > Silurus > Silurus aristotelis. The sequence goes on along the minus strand of NC_139598.1, from coordinate 18,980,809 downwards.
ATTGTGAATGTGAATGTGATTGTGAATGTGATTGTGTATGTGAATGTGAATGTGAATGTGAATGTGATTGTGTATGTGTATGTGAATGTGAATGTGAATGTGATTGTGAATGTGAATGTGAATGTGAATGTGAATGTGATTGTGATTGTGATTGTGAATGTGATTGTGATTGTGTATGTGATTGTGATTGTGATTTTGAATGTGATTGTGAATGTGATTGTGATTGTGAATGTGATTGTGTATGTGAATGTGAATGTGAATGTGATTGTGATTGTGAATGTGATTGTGAATGTGATTGTGTATGTGAATGTGAATGTGATTGTGTATGTGTATGTGTATGTGAATGTGAATGTGATTGTGAATGTGAATGTGAATGTGATTGTGATTGTGAATGTGAATGTGAATGTGATTGTGTATGTGATTGTGATTGTGAATGTGATTGTGATTGTGTATTTGATTGTGAATGTGATTTTGAATGAGATTGTGAATGTGAATGTGATTGTGTATGTGATTGTGAATGTGATTGTGATTGTGTATGTGATTGTGATTGTGAATGTGATTGTGATTGTGAATGTGATTGTGATTGTGAATGTGAATGTGAATGTGATTGTGATTGTGAATGTGATTGTGATTGTGAATGTGTATGTGTATGTGAATGTGAATGTGATTGTGAATGTAATGGTGTATGTGTATGTGAATGTGATTGTGATTGTGATTGTGATTGTGATTGTGAATGTGTATGTGTATGTGAATGTGAATGTGAATGTGAATGTGATTGTGAATGTAATGGTGTATGTGTATGTGAATGTGAATGTGAATGTGATTGTGAATCTGAATGTGATTTGTGAATGTGATTGTGTATGTGTATGTGAATGTGAATGTGAATGTGATTGTGTATGTGTATGTGAATGTGAATGTGATTGTGAATGTGATTGTGTATGTGTATGTGTATGTGTATGTGAATGTGAATGTGAATGTGATTGTGAATGTAATGGTGTATGTGAATGTGAATGTGAATGTGAATGTGATTGTGAATGTAATGGTGTATGTGTATGTGAATGTGAATGTGAATGTGAATGTGAATGTGATTGTGAATGTAATGGTGTATGTGTATGTGAATGTGAATGTGAATGTGAATGTGAATGTGATTGTGAATGTGAATGTGATTTGTGTATGTGAATGTGAATGTGAATGTGAATGTGAATGTGATTGTGAATGTGATTGTGTATGTGTATGTGTATGTGAATGTGAATGTGAATGTGATTGTGAATGTAATGGTGTATGTGTATGTGAATGTGAATGTGAATGTGAATGTGATTGTGAATGTAATGGTGTATGTGTATGTGAATGTGAATGTGAATGTGAATGTGATTGTGAATGTAATGGTGTATGTGTATGTGAATGTGAATGTGAATGTGAATGTGAATGTGATTGTGAATGTAATGGTGTATGTGTATGTGAATGTGAATGTGAATGTGAATGTGATTGTGAATGTAATGGTGTATGTGTATGTGTATGTGAATGTGAATGTGAATGTGAATGTGAATGTGAATGTGAATGTGATTGTGAATGTGAATGTGATTTGTGTATGTGAATGTGATTTGTGAATGTGATTGTGAATGTAATGGTGTATGTGTATGTGAATGTGAATGTGAATGTGATTGTTTATGTGTATGTGTATGTGAATGTGATTGTGAATGTGATTTGTGAATGTGAATGTGAATGTGATTTGTGAATGTGATTTGTGAATGTGAATGTGATTTGTGAATGTGAATGTAAATGTGAATGTAATGGTGTATGTGTATGTGAATGTGAATGTGAATGTGATTGTGTATGTGTATGTGAATGTGATTGTGAATGTGATTGTGTATGTGTATGTGTATGTGAATGTGAATGTGAATGTGAATGTGATTGTGAATGTAATGGTGTATGTGTATGTGAATGTGAATGTGAATGTGAATGTGAATGTGATTGTGAATGTAATGGTGTATGTGTATGTGAATGTGAATGTGAATGTGATTGTGAATGTAATGGTGTATGTGAATGTGAATGTGAATGTGAATGTGAATGTGAATGTGATTGTGAATGTAATGGTGTATGTGTATGTGAATGTGAATGTGAATGTGATTTGTGAATGTGATTTGTGAATGTGAATGTGATTTGTGAATGTGAATGTGAATGTAATGGTGTATGTGTATGTGTATGTGAATGTGAATGTGAATGTGATTGTGTATGTGTATGTGAATGTGATTGTGAATGTGATTTGTGAATGTGAATGTGAATGTGATTTGTGAATGTGATTTGTGAATGTGAATGTGAATGTGAATGTGATTTGTGAATGTGATTTGTGAATGTGAATGTGATTGTGAATGTGATTTGTGAATGTGAATGTGAATGTGATTTGTGAATGTGAATGTGAATGTGAATGTGATTTGTGAATGTGAATGTGAATGTAATGGTGTATGTGTATGTGAATGTGAATGTGAATGTGATTGTGTATGTGTATGTGAATGTGATTGTGAATGTGATTTGTGAATGTGATTGTGAATGTGATTTGTGAATGTGAATGCGAATGTGAATGTGATTTGTGAATGTGATTTGTGAATGTGATTGTGAATGTGAATGTGATTGTGTATGTGAATGTGATTTGTGAATGTGATTGTGAATGTAATGGTGTATGTGTATGTGAATGTGATTTGTGAATGTGATTTGTGAATGTGAATGTGATTTGTGAATGTGATTGTGAATGTGATTGTGAATGTGAATGTGATTGTGTATGTGAATGTGATTGTGAATGTGAATGTGATTGTGATTGTGATTGTGAATGTGAATGTGAATGTGATTGTGAATGTGATTGTGTATGTGAATGTGATTGTGAATGTGAATGTAATTGTGAATGTGATTGTGTATGTGAATGTGATTGTGAATGTGAATGTGAATGTGATTGTGAATGTGATTGTGTATGTGAATGTGAATGTGATTGTGATTGTGAATGTGAATGTGATTGTGAATGTGAATGTGATTGTGAATGTGATTGTGTATGTGAATGTGAATGTGAATGTGAATGTGATTGTGTATGTGTATGTGAATGTGAATGTGAATGTGATTGTGAATGTGAATGTGAATGTGAATGTGAATGTGATTGTGATTGTGATTGTGAATGTGATTGTGATTGTGTATGTGATTGTGATTGTGATTTTGAATGTGATTGTGAATGTGATTGTGATTGTGAATGTGATTGTGTATGTGAATGTGAATGTGAATGTGATTGTGATTGTGAATGTGATTGTGAATGTGATTGTGTATGTGAATGTGAATGTGATTGTGTATGTGTATGTGTATGTGAATGTGAATGTGATTGTGAATGTGAATGTGAATGTGATTGTGATTGTGAATGTGAATGTGAATGTGATTGTGTATGTGATTGTGATTGTGAATGTGATTGTGATTGTGTATTTGATTGTGAATGTGATTTTGAATGAGATTGTGAATGTGAATGTGATTGTGTATGTGATTGTGAATGTGATTGTGATTGTGTATGTGATTGTGATTGTGAATGTGATTGTGATTGTGAATGTGATTGTGATTGTGAATGTGAATGTGAATGTGATTGTGATTGTGAATGTGATTGTGATTGTGAATGTGTATGTGTATGTGAATGTGAATGTGATTGTGAATGTAATGGTGTATGTGTATGTGAATGTGATTGTGATTGTGATTGTGATTGTGATTGTGAATGTGTATGTGTATGTGAATGTGAATGTGAATGTGAATGTGATTGTGAATGTAATGGTGTATGTGTATGTGAATGTGAATGTGAATGTGATTGTGAATCTGAATGTGATTTGTGAATGTGATTGTGTATGTGTATGTGAATGTGAATGTGAATGTGATTGTGTATGTGTATGTGAATGTGAATGTGATTGTGAATGTGATTGTGTATGTGTATGTGTATGTGTATGTGAATGTGAATGTGAATGTGATTGTGAATGTAATGGTGTATGTGAATGTGAATGTGAATGTGAATGTGATTGTGAATGTAATGGTGTATGTGTATGTGAATGTGAATGTGAATGTGAATGTGAATGTGATTGTGAATGTAATGGTGTATGTGTATGTGAATGTGAATGTGAATGTGAATGTGAATGTGATTGTGAATGTGAATGTGATTTGTGTATGTGAATGTGAATGTGAATGTGAATGTGAATGTGATTGTGAATGTGATTGTGTATGTGTATGTGTATGTGAATGTGAATGTGAATGTGATTGTGAATGTAATGGTGTATGTGTATGTGAATGTGAATGTGAATGTGAATGTGATTGTGAATGTAATGGTGTATGTGTATGTGAATGTGAATGTGAATGTGAATGTGATTGTGAATGTAATGGTGTATGTGTATGTGAATGTGAATGTGAATGTGAATGTGAATGTGATTGTGAATGTAATGGTGTATGTGTATGTGAATGTGAATGTGAATGTGAATGTGATTGTGAATGTAATGGTGTATGTGTATGTGAATGTGAATGTGAATGTGAATGTGAATGTGAATGTGAATGTGATTGTGAATGTGAATGTGATTTGTGTATGTGAATGTGATTTGTGAATGTGATTGTGAATGTAATGGTGTATGTGTATGTGAATGTGAATGTGAATGTGATTGTTTATGTGTATGTGTATGTGAATGTGATTGTGAATGTGATTTGTGAATGTGAATGTGAATGTGATTTGTGAATGTGATTTGTGAATGTGAATGTGATTTGTGAATGTGAATGTAAATGTGAATGTAATGGTGTATGTGTATGTGAATGTGAATGTGAATGTGATTGTGTATGTGTATGTGAATGTGATTGTGAATGTGATTGTGTATGTGTATGTGTATGTGAATGTGAATGTGAATGTGAATGTGATTGTGAATGTAATGGTGTATGTGTATGTGAATGTGAATGTGAATGTGAATGTGAATGTGATTGTGAATGTAATGGTGTATGTGTATGTGAATGTGAATGTGAATGTGATTGTGAATGTAATGGTGTATGTGAATGTGAATGTGAATGTGAATGTGAATGTGAATGTGATTGTGAATGTAATGGTGTATGTGTATGTGAATGTGAATGTGAATGTGAATGTGAATGTGAATGTGATTGTGAATGTGAATGTGAATGTGATTTGTGTATGTGAATGTGATTTGTGAATGTGATTGTGAATGTAATGGTGTATGTGTATGTGTATGTGAATGTGAATGTGAATGTGAATGTGATTGTGTATGTGTATGTGAATGTGATTGTGAATGTGATTTGTGAATGTGAATGTGAATGTGAATGTGATTTGTGAATGTGATTTGTGAATGTGAATGTGATTTGTGAATGTGAATGTGAATGTAATGGTGTATGTGTATGTGTATGTGAATGTGAATGTGAATGTGATTGTGTATGTGTATGTGAATGTGATTGTGAATGTGATTTGTGAATGTGAATGTGAATGTGATTTGTGAATGTGATTTGTGAATGTGAATGTGAATGTGAATGTGATTTGTGAATGTGATTTGTGAATGTGAATGTGATTGTGAATGTGATTTGTGAATGTGAATGTGAATGTGATTTGTGAATGTGAATGTGAATGTGAATGTGATTTGTGAATGTGAATGTGAATGTAATGGTGTATGTGTATGTGAATGTGAATGTGAATGTGATTGTGTATGTGTATGTGAATGTGATTGTGAATGTGATTTGTGAATGTGATTGTGAATGTGATTTGTGAATGTGAATGCGAATGTGAATGTGATTTGTGAATGTGATTTGTGAATGTGATTGTGAATGTGAATGTGATTGTGTATGTGAATGTGATTTGTGAATGTGATTGTGAATGTAATGGTGTATGTGTATGTGAATGTGATTTGTGAATGTGATTTGTGAATGTGAATGTGATTTGTGAATGTGATTGTGAATGTGATTGTGAATGTGAATGTGATTGTGTATGTGAATGTGATTTGTGAATGTGATTGTGAATGTAATGGTGTATGTGTATGTGAATGTGATTTGTGAATGTGATTTGTGAATGTGAATGTGATTGTGAATGTGATTGTGAATGTGAATGTGATTGTGTATGTGAATGTGATTTGTGAATGTGATTGTGAATGTAATGGTGTATGTGTATGTGAATGTGATTTGTGAATGTGATTTGTGAATGTGAATGTGAATGTGATTGTGATAACATTTCATTTGTTTTTAATAATTAATTATTATTATTATTATTATTTGTAATATTTGTTAAGCCATTTTGCAGGATTTTACCGCCCGCACCCCCATTCACCCTCACATCCTGTCCCATGCCGCACTCGTCTGCGTCCCAGCTCCCGCAGGAGTGCAGGTCTCTGCTGGACACTTTTACATTCAATTTTAATTTCATTTTCATTTTTAATTTTAATTTTAAATATAAACACTGGGCATTTACACCACACGCTGCAGCCACAAGGCCAACAGCATGGACAACCACACACACACCTCACACACACTCTTCACCCTCCTGCCATCAGGGAAGCAGTTCCGCCACATCCAGAACTGTGGGACTGATCTGTACTGATCTGATCTGTGACTCAACACACACTCGTACTCACTTCACACGAAGTGGAACGTTGTTTCATTTTACTGTGTACTGCGTCAGATGGTTGGAATGACAATAAAAGCTTCTTGACTCTTGACACTTGAAATTTAACCTGTCAATCAATTCAATTCAAGTTTATTTCTATTGTGTTTTTTACAGTGGACATTGTCTCAAAGCAACTTTACAGAATGTAATAATTGTGAATTCACAGAAAGTGAATGATGTGTATTTATTTTTGATGATGAAGCCTGGGGCAACTGTGATGAAGGAACTCCCTTAAATGGCATGTGGAAGAAACCTTGAAAAGAACCAGACTCAAAAACAAAATCCATCCTTGTCTGGGTGACACCAAGAGTGTGATTATAAATGATAAAACAATGCAAACACTGGCGAGTGAGAAACACCATGAGCATGTGATTATAAATGTCCCTTAAACATTTTTTTTACATAGCGGTAAAGAATCTATGATCCATAAACCACATACGACCTGATTGACTGTTACTCCAGTCCACTGAGTGTTCAGAAAGTTGTGCTCATTTATTTCGTCTTTTTCCTGCAATACCTTATGTTTCAGTTTATTCCGTTAAATGCTGCACTCAGTGTGAGCCGTACCTTAACATTTAATTTACCAAAGAAAAGAAAAGTCAACAGTCACTAAAGTCCAATTAAAAGCTGTTTGTCTAATTTACCAATAAACCATTGCAGTTTTTAAAGGCGGCGATTTCAGTCTCCACTTTTGGACTAAGATTAGCAGCCAATGTTTGACAAATTGTGACGTCTAGACGACTGGGTCAGAGCATCTCCAAAACTGCTGCTCTGGTGAGATGTTCCTGGTCTGCAGTGGTCAGAATCTATCTAAAGTGCTCCAAGGAAGGAACAGTGGTGAACCGGCGACAGGGTCGTGGGGGTTCGAGGATCATCGAAGCACGTGAGGAGCGAAGGCTGGACCGTGAGGTCCGATCCAACAGACGAGCTCCTGTAGCTCAAACTGCTGAAGAAGTTCATGCTGTTGGTGCTCGAGGGGTCACGACTGTTTTATAAGCAAAATTGGACTAACATTTTATTAGGGAGGTGGTCATCATGTTATGGCTGATCGGTGTATAAACCCCACCCGTTACTGCTTTTGGACTTCTATTTTATCCCCAAGTGTGGGCTGTAGAGAATTCCCCCTATACCCTACCTAGTGGCCTTGGTGTGTAACAGGGAGTGGTTTGGTAACGGACGGGGATTTGGTGGTGAGGGGATCTGGCAACCAGGGTCAAAATGAAACCAGGACACTGACTGTTAGCTTTGTAATTAGCTTAGCTCGTAGCCTTCGCGGGTAAAGCGGCTAAACTCGGTTTAAGAAAAATAAAGTCATTACGCATTTTAAAACGAATTCATATTTAATAAACTGGATTATTAGAGACAGTGGACTGTAGCTGTTAGCATCACGGCGCACAGGCTAGCAGCTCCGCACCGCTATAACAGGTAACGATCATGCTAATGCTAACTAAACAGCTAAAGGTGTTAGCACTGCACACTTAACTGTAGAAGAATAGTCTTCATGAGTGTGTGTGTGTGTGTGTGTGTGTGTGTTAGCGAGAGCGAGAGAGAGAGAGAGAGAAGTCAGCGATACCGCTCAGGGTTACAGCAGAGAGCAGGCTAGTTACACAGTTAGCAAACAGTGCACTTTGCTAAGCTAATTGTTTGCTAATGACTGAGTCGAAGCAGTCTGACAACAGTGCGTGAGTCCGAAACAGTGCGTGAAACAGAGTCCGAAACCTTGTGTGAGTGTGTGAGAAAGAGTCTGTGTGTGTTAGACAGTGTCTGAGTGTGTTAGACAGTGTCTGAGTGTGTTAGACAGTGTCTGAGTGTTTTAGACAGTGTCTGATTGTGTTAGACAGTGTCTGAGTGTGTTAGACAGTGTCTGAGTGTGTGCGACAGTGTGCGACACTGTCTGAGTGTGTGAGACAGTGTCTGAGTGTGCGACAGTGTCTAAGTGTGTGAGACAGTGTGTTAGACAGTGTGCGACAGTGTCTGAGTGTGTTAGACAGTGTGCGACAGTGTCTGAGTGTGTGAGACAGTGTCTGAGTGTGTAAGACAGTGTCTGAGTGTGTTAGACAGTGTCTGAGTGTGTGAGACAGTGTCTGAGTGTGTGAGACAGTGTCTGAGTGTGTGCGACAGTGTCTGAGTGTGTGCGACAGTGTCTGAGTGTGTGCGACAGTGTCTGAGTGTGTGCGACAGTGTCTGAGTGTGTGCGACAGTGTCTGAGTGTGCGACAGTGTCTAAGTGTGTGAGACAGTGTGTTAGACAGTGTGCGACAGTGTCTGAGTTTGTGAGACAGTGTCTGAGTGTGTAAGACAGTGTCTGAGTGTGTTAGACAGTGTCTGAGTGTGTGAGACAGTGTCTGAGTGTGTGAGACAGTGTCTGAGTGTGTGAGACAGTGTCTGAGTGTGTGCGACAGTGTCTGAGTGTGTGCGACAGTGTCTGAGTGTGTGCGACAGTGTGTTAGACAGTGTCTGAGTTTGTTAGACAGTGTCTGAGTGTGTGCGACAGTGTGCGACACTGTCTGAGTGTGTGAGACAGTGTCTGAGTGTGCAACAGTGTCTGAGTGTGTGACACAGTGTGTTAGACAGTGTGCGACAGTGTCTGAGTGTGTTAGACAGTGTGCGACAGTGTCTGAGTGTGTGAGACAGTGTGCGACAGTGTCTGAGTGTGTGGGACAGTGTCTGAGTGTGTTAGACAGCAGCAGTGTGCGTCACATTATCTCATTAACATTACACTACACGGTGTACGCATCACTTCCTGTCATATTCCTGCCACTTCCTGTCTGTTACACTCACTGTGTGTTCAGGCTCCTGATGACCCCTGACCCTGCGTTCCGGTGTGACCATGAGCAGTGTGACGCTGTGAAGCCATGAGTCAGAGGAACATCAGTGCTGACTTACTGAACAGACAGATCAGGGTCAGAACACACATACACACACACACACACACACACACACACTGTGTCACTCAATGTATCATTGTGTAACTGCCATCAGGGTGTGAAATGTGTGTGTGTGTGTGTGTGTGTGTGTGTGTGTGTGTGTGTGTGTGTGTGTA
>NC_139598.1:18955424-18965921 GCF_946808225.1 Silurus aristotelis | reverse complement strand
TGTGTGTGTGCTGTAAGGTGTATCTGTTTGATTTGACGTTTAAGCAGAGACCATACACTTTCCTGCTGCCCAAGAAGTGCCATTCCTCATCAGGTGGTGATTTCCTCTTTATTCTTCTTTTATTTCTGTTTACCTTTCTTTTTTTTCTACAAGTGATTCTGTACACACTGCAGTCATGTGACACAGTGATTATTTCTTTAACATTCAGAATGGAGTGAGCTGTGACACTCTGGAGATTCTGGATCAATGAATTAATTGATTTGTTAATTGATGATGTAATTGATTATTAATTTGAATGAATGTGTGTGTATTGCTTTGGGGTTTCAGTAAAGCAGTTCTGTTTTCCTACAGAGGTGCAGAATGGGAAAACCACAAACGGAGTGTCTAATGGACTACATCTTCCTGCCAACTGCCTGAAACTGGCGAGTAATAAACCCTGCAGGTAGAGACATAAGGAGACATGAGGAGATCTCAGACACACATTCGAGCGAACGGCGTGTTTATGCCTCTCTGACTTCTTAAACGTGAACTGAGACATATGGAAAGACATCCAGGTCTTACTGTGTGTGTGTGTGTGTGTGTGTGTGTATCAGTGAGCTGCCCCCCCATCTGGAGCACATTAAGCAGCAGGCTAACGATGCGTTTGCGCGTCAGCAGTGGACTCAGGCCATCCAGCTGTACAGTTTGGGGATTCACACAGCGGGACAGAGCAACGCCATGCTGTACGGGAACCGCGCCGCTGCCTACATGAAGCGCAAATGGTACAAATATCACACTTTTATTACACACAAACAGAGAGAGAGAGAGAGAGAGAGAGAGAGAGAGAGAGAGAGAGAGAGAGATGTTGAATGTGATGCTCGCTCCCTGTTATCTGTGAGTTGTGGTGTGTGAGACACTGTCCTGTAGTGAGACGTTGTAATGTATCGTCTCTCCTCTGTCACCCTGAGACTGATCTGTGTCCTCGTTAGGGATGGGGATCATTACGACGCTCTGCGTGACTGTCTGAAGGCTCTGTCTCTTAACCCGGCTCACCTGAAGGCTCACTTCCGTCTGGCTCGTTGTCTGTTTGAGCTGAAGTACGTAGCAGAGGCTCTCGAGTGTCTGGATGACTTTAAAGGGAAATTTCCAGAGCAGGCCCACAGCAGCGCCTGCAGTGCCCTTGACAAGGACATCAAAGCTGCTCTGTTCTCCAAAAACGATTCGGGTGAGAAGCTGCACAAAACATCAAAAATGACCTGCCACAGGGGGTAAATCAGGGCAAATGACTCTGAGCTTATAATCCTTATACAAGTTTAATGACGAGGGTTATCATTGTGTTTATTACTCACAAATACCTCAAGCACAGCCCACATCCACACTACAGTAGAAACAAGTGTGTGTGTGTGTGTGTGTGTGTGTGTGTGTGTGTGTGTGTGTGTGTGTGTGTGTGTGTGTGGTCTAGCAGATGAGAAGAAAGGGAGCAGCTCGTTCCGCTTTCACAACTTCAGCCGTAAAGAGTCGATCCCTGAGGACGAGATCATCCTGAGAGAGCGCAGCTTCGACTACAAACACCGATACTGCGGCCACTGCAACACCACCACTGACATCAAAGAGGCCAACTTCTTCGGCAGGTCTGTATACGCTCACACACACACACACACACACACACACATACATACACACGCACACACACGCACGCACGCGCTCTCACTCTCTCTCTCTCACTCACACGCACACACATGCGCGCGCGCGCTCTCACTCTCTCTCACTCACACGCGCGCGCTCTCACTCACACTCACACGCGCGCGCGCTCTCACTCACACACACTCTCACTCTCTCTCTCACACACACACACACATACATACATACATACATACATACACACACACACACACACACACACACACACACACACACACACACACACACACACACACACACACACTCACACACACTCTCACTCTCTCTCTCACACACACACACACACACACACACACACATACATACATACATACATACATACACACACACACACACACACACACACACACACACACACACACACACACACACACACACACATTCACACTTCTGGTTCTCTCCCTGTGCTTGGTCAGATACACATCAGTGTGTTTATTCCTGTGTGTGTGTGTGTGTGTGTGTGTGTGTGTGTGTGTGTGTGTGTAGTAAAGGGCAGTACATTGTGAGTGGGTCAGATGATGGCTCGTTTTTTATCTGGGAGAAGGAAACCACCAACCTGGTGCGAGTACTGCAGGGAGACGAGTCTATTGTCAACTGCCTCCAGCCGCATCCTAGCTCCTGTTTCCTGGCAACCAGTGGCATCGACCCAGTGGTGCGGCTCTGGAGCCCCCGACCCGAGGTAACACACACTCACACTGTATGGACAAAAGTATTGGGACACCTAACATTTCCGGCCATATGTGGTTCTTCTCCAAACTGAAGGCACACAATTGTATCTGATGTCTTCGGATGCAGAATAACACAATTTGGCATTCACTTGAATTTGGAAACCCAAAACCTGTTCCAGCATGAAGATCTGCTTCCCATGGTTTGGAGAGGAAGATCTTGAGTGATCTGCTCTAGAGCTCTGATCTCATCCCTACTGAACACCTTTGGGATGAATGTGAATACCTTCATCCCATCACCACACCTCCATACCATCACCATACCTTCACACATCACCATACCTTCATCCCATCACCACACCTCCATACCATCACCATACCTTCACACACCTCCACACACCTCCATACCATCACCATACCTTCATCCCATCACCACACCTCCATACCATCACCATACCTTCACACACCTCCACACACCTCCATACCATCACCATACCTTCATCCCATCACCACACCTCCATACCATCACCATACCTTCACACACCTCCACACCATCACCATACCTTCATCCCATCACCACACCTCCATACCATCACCATACCTTCACACACCTCCACACACCTCCAAACCATCACCATACCTTCATCCCATCACCCCAGGTCTCCTCACCTTCTCACCTACATCACTACCTGACTTTACCAACACACTTGTGGCAGATAAACAAAATGTCCACAAGCACACTTCATACTCTAGTGGAACATCTTCCCAGAAGAGTGGAGGGAATTAGAAGAGCAAATTGAGACTGAAGCAGATACGTACTAATGACCAGGTGTCCACAAACTTTTGGTAATATAGTGTATTTATTATAAAGACCATGAAGACCAACATTCCACTGTGCACCTTTTCACTCTACAACTGCATAACATGTCTGTGTGTGTGTGTGTGTGTGTGTGTGTGTGTGTGTGTGTGTGTGTGTGTGTGTGTCAGACGGACACTGAGAACGGTCGTGTGGTGGAGGATATGGACGGAGCGTCTCAGGCCAATCAGAGGAGGATGAATGCTGATCCTCTGGAGGTAATGTTGTTAAACATGGGGTATCGTATCACAGGGCTAAGCGGAAGCCATGATGCCTCTGACGAGGACGACGACAACACAGAGGGGCAGGTGCAGTGTCGCACCAGCTAGAAAGAGTGTGTGTGTGTGTGTGTGTGTGTATGTGTGTATGTGTATGTGTGTGTGTCCTCTGCACTGCACCCCGCTCCACCCCGAAGAGATCAGAGAATACAGCACTAAACCCCAGAGTGGGTGGGGTTAGTGGGTGGAGTTAGTGGGCGGAGCTTCATACCCCACCCCGTTCAGACTTGTTTCATTGCTGTTTGTGGGATTGTGGGTGTTTTTTTTGGGGGGGGGTTTCCAGTTTGTTCCCACTTTGATGTCACTTCCTGTTCCTGCGTATAAGACCCTGCCTATCGCTCGGCTGCGTGTCCATCAAACTTCAGCACTTTGTTTAAATGGAGAATGTTCTGGGATTATATATGTTTTATTTTCCTCTTTGATCTTCTGGTGTTTCCTGTCACCTGTTGCAGGATTAAAGGAGCAGTTCACAATGTTCTTAGCTTCTCCACACAGATATATGTATGTGTGTGTGCCTGTGTGTGTCTTTCTGCAATGCTAATGTAGCTAGCGTGTAATGGGAGTGTATAGCCTCCAGGTAGGGGGCGTGGCCTAAATATGAATGAAGGTGTAATAATAAAATGTATATTTGCGACATATATTAAAAAAATTTTTTCATTTGAATAAAATGTATGTACTAAATGGTGAATGTGGGAGGAGTTAAACACGCTTGTTTGGAGCAGCATGCTAAACTGGTGGCTATACACTGTATGTAGCACCATTACCTGTTAGCTTCATAGCTCCATTGTTTTGGCCAATTCAAGAGATTCTGTGGATGTTTAATCTTACACACACACACACATGCACACACACAGGATTGAAACAGCAGCATTAATATATATGCATTTATTCAGGGTGTGTGAGACTGTTCTTCAGCAGCTCATCCTTTTTCACGACCCTGTAGTGTGTATTTATCGTCTGGAAGCTTCTGTTTTATTGCTTTGGGAATTTCAGTAATGAGGAGAGAATTAAAGAGGATTAACGTGTGTGTGTGTGTGTGTGTGTGTGTTCATTTAATATCCTCATCTACTCATACACACTACAGGACAACAGGCCTCACACACACAACACACACACACACAGAGATGGGGATTACAATCAGTCCCTGTAATGCCAGCTTTTGGAGAGGAGCAATCTAAGACTGGAGAACTTGGAGAACCCTGAGAAGTTCATGAGGAGAAGATGTGCATGGTTAGGTTTCTCACACTACACACACACACACACACACACACACACACACACACACACACACACACACACACACGAGTGTGTTCTGCTGTATAATATAAAAGGGGAATCTGGACCAACATGACAGATTTTGAGGAAAATCCCAGAAATAATCTGGGGATAATGATGAGGCACAGCTCCCTATGGAAAACTGAAAGCTGAGCAGGGAACAGAGTTTAGGAGCTGCAGAATGTGGAGATGTTTAATATAAAGGGGTTTATAGGTGTCACATGTACTGTACAGTAGAGATGTGATACAGCACACTGGAAAACAGAGGTTCCTGAGTTCACTTTTCAGGTTTTTGTCTTTCAGTGCAGGTGAAAAATTTACTTTTAGATTAACTTTAAGTTGCATTAAATTTAGTTTATATTATGTTTTATTATATTAAGCTTATATTTATTTTAGTATCGCTAACGCTTATTTTGTCGTGATAACGAGAAAAACAACACTTTAAATAATGGTATTTTAGGACTTCCATTTGTTTAGATTTATATTTATTATTTCTATTTTCATTAAAATTTCGTTGTTTATTATTTGTTGCGTCTGTCTGCTGCGCATGCGCGCCGTGGGCGGCGGGGCCGTGACGTCACTGGAGGAGTGGAATGGCCGATGTGTCTGAGGTAACTCTGGACACCATGAAGAGCTTCCAGTCCCGATATGAGAAGATCGACCGGGAGCAGAGCAGATACCCGTTCTGTATCGTGTGGACTCCGATCCCCGGACTGTCGTGAGCGGATTTACTCTCTTACTAAAGCCGGACTCAGACTGTTAGCTGTGCGGCTAATCTCCTCAGCGGGTTAGCTCAGGGCTACAGCGCGCGCACTGACACGCGTTTATTACACTTCAGATTGAGTTTCAGAAAGAACATGTAACTAATATTTCATTAAGTAATGAAGCTGAAACTCTCTCAGGTCTTAGCTTTCATTTCAGTTTGCACAGTAACTAATATAAATAGGATAAATATTGATATATTATCTATAAAATAGAATAAATGCACAGCAGTTCTGTAGCATTACGGGGTTCAAAACAATATCAAGTTCACACGTTTATTTCAGTTTGCTGTGGAGTGTAGAAGAATAACGTGTGTGTGTGTGTGTGTGTTACTGCAGATGGTTCCTGCCGTTTATTGGTCACATGGGGATCTGCACATCTTCTGGAGTGATCCGAGACTTCGCAGGTCCATACTTTGTGTCTGTAAGTGAACCGGAGAAGAGAGAGTTTCATCCTGTGTGTCATTTAACCCTAACCTGACCTGTGTGTGTGTGTGTGTGTGTGTGTGTGCGTGTGCGCGCAGGAGGACAACATGGCATTTGGAAAGCCAACAAAGTAAGAGAACAAGTAATGTGATGGGATGAAAGTGTGTGAAGGTGTGGTGGTGAGATGAAGGTATGGTGATGGTATGGAGGTGTGTGAAGGTGTGGAGGTGTGTGAAGGTGTGGTGATGGTATGGAGGTGTGTGAAGGTATGGTGATGGTATGGAGGTGTGGTGATGGTATGGAGGTGTGTGAAGGTATGGTGATGGTATGGAGGTGTGTGAAGGTATGGTGATGGTATGGAGGTGTGGTGATGGGATGAAGGTATGGTGATGGTTTGGAGGTGTGTGGAGGTGTGTGAAGGTATGGTGATGGTTTGGAGGTGTGTGGAGGTGTGTGAAGGTATGGTGATGGTATGGAGGTGTGGTGATGGGATGAAGGTATGGTGATGGTTTGGAGGTGTGTGAAGGTATGGTGATGGTATGGAGGTGTGGTGATGGGATGAAGGTATGGTGATGGTATGGAGGTGTGTGGAGGTGTGTGAAGGTATGGTGATGGTATGGAGGTGTGGTGATGGGATGAAGGTATGGTGATGGTGTGGAGGTGTGTGAAGGTATGGTGATGGTATGGAGGTGTGGTGATGGGATGAAGGTATGGTGATGGTATGGAGGTGTGTGGAGGTGTGTGAAGGTATGGTGATGTGTGAAGGTATGGTGATGGTATGGAGGTGTGGTGATGGGATGAAGGTATGGTGATGGTATGGAGGTGTGGTGATGGGATGAAGGTATGGTGATGGTATGGAGGTGTGTGAAGGTGTGGTGATATGATGAAGAGTGTGTTGTTGTGCAGGTTCTGGAGGTTGGATAAGAGTAAGGTGTATGGTGGAGGTGAGAGTGTGTGGGACATGGCAGTACACGACGCCTCTGAGGAATATAAACACAGAATGGTAACATATTCAAACTACTGCTTTATACTGAGTGTTTATTACACACACACTACCCCCCCCCCCCACACACACACACACTCCATTACTCACACACTCCATCACTCACTCACACATGTCTCACACACACCTCACACAGTCCATCACCCACAAACACACACTCCTTACACACTCCATCACTCACACAACACTCCATCACACACACACACTCCTCACACACTCCATCACTCACACAACACTCCATCACACACACACACACTCCTCACACACTCCATCACTCACACAACACTCCATCACACACACAACACTCCATCACACACTCCATCACTCACACACACACACTCCTCACACACTCCACCACTCACACACACACACTCCTCACACACTCCACCACTCACACACACACACTCCTCACACACTCCAACACTCACACACACACACTCCTCACACACTCCAACACTCACACACACACACTCCTCACACACTCCAACACTCACACACACACACTCCTCACACACTCCAACACTCACACACACACACACTCCTCACACACTCCAACACTCACACACACACACTCCTCACACACTCCAACACTCACACACACACACTCCTCACACACTCCATCACTCACACAACACTCCATCACACACACACACACTCCTCACACACTCCATCACTCACACAACACTCCATCACACACACAACACTCCATCACACACTCCATCACTCACACACACACACTCCTCACACACTCCACCACTCACACACACACACTCCTCACACACTCCACCACTCACACACACACACTCCTCACACACTCCAACACTCACACACACACACTCCTCACACACTCCAACACTCACACACACACACTCCTCACACACTCCAACACTCACACACACACACTCCTCACACACTCCAACACTCACACACACACACACACTCCTCACACACTCCAACACTCACACACACACACACTCCTCACACACTCCAACACTCACACACACACACACTCCTCACACACTCCAACACTCACACACACACACTCCTCACACACTCCATCACTCACACAACACTCCATCACACACACACACACTCCTCACACACTCCATCACTCACACAACACTCCATCACACACACAACACTCCATCACACACTCCATCACTCACACACACACACTCCTCACACACTCCACCACTCACACACACACACACTCCTCACACACTCCAACACTCACACACACACACACCTCACACAGTCCATCACCCACAAACACACACTCCTTACACACTCCATCACTCACACAACACTCCATCACACACACACACACTCCTCACACACTCCATCACTCACACAACACTCCATCACACACACACACACTCCTCACACACTCCATCACTCACACAACACTCCATCACACACACACACACTCCTCACACACTCCATCACTCACACACACACACTCCTCACACACTCCACCACTCACACACACACACTCCTCACACACTCCAACACTCACACACACACACTCCTCACACACTCCAACACTCACACACACACACTCCTCACACATGCCAGTGCTGTAACATGTTTTCTTTCTGACTCACTGTAACTTTAAATGTCTTGCGTTATTTTTTATTTTTATGTTGATGATGTAACCGTGTTTCTCCTGTGGTTCCTGTCCCTCAGCACAATCTCTGCTGTGATAATTGTCACTCTCACGTTGCCATGGCGCTGAATCTGATGCGCTACAACAACATCACATCATGGAACATGGTCAAGCTGTGTGTCCTGTGCTTCATCTACAGCAGACACGTCAGGTGAGATACAACCCCAACCCTTGATAGTGATGATGATGATGACGAAGATGATGACGAAGGTGTTAATGGTGGTGATGATGGTATTATGATGAGGCTGAAGTTTGTGATGATGGTGATGCTGAAGGTTGAGATGGTGGTGATGAAGATGATAATGATGAAGGTTGTGATGATGGTGTCTCTGAAGCTGAAGGTGGTGGTGATGCTAAAGTTTGTGCTGTGTGCAGTTTTGTAGGATTCCTGAAGACGTGGTTGCCATTCCTGATGATCTGCGGCATAATCGTCACAGTCACACTCGCTTTCAGAGTGGACCACAGCGTCTAACACCCTCACCTCAGCGAGGAGTCACAGCTCACACTGACCATCAGGGGGCGCTGCAGGGTAAACGCGCGTGCACACACACACACACACACACACACAGGGTGTAAATAAATAAGACTAGCTGTAATAAACGCACTTCCCTGTACACAGCCTGCTTTCTTTTGCTGGCTCTGGCATTTGATTTGGATTTGATCTTGTACGTTTCTATTCAGTGTGTTTGAGTTTAAATACATTGATCTCTGAACCCCCTTGACTCTGTTTTTTTTTTTTTTATAGTATGATATTTATAGAGGTGTGCATAACACACACACACACACACACACACACCATAATATTACCATTGAGGAAAAAACACAATAGGAGTGTATTATTGATTTAAGTGTCATGTGACTCAGTATAAAACAGACCCTTACAACTAGATTTAAATTTCTCTCTCTCTCTCTCTCTCTCTCTCTCTCTCTCTCTCTCTCTCTCTCTCTCTCTCTCTCTCTCTCTCACACATACACACCTGGAATAATATCAATCTGTTTATGTGTAAGAGAAGAGAGAGGACAGTAGGGGGTGCTATAGCACTGCACCTAACTTACTGTATATATTAGGATAAAGATTTTTGAAGGTTTTTCTCATCCTGGTGCAGCAGAGCTTTATTAATCTCTCTGATACTGAGCCATTACTGCTCCTCTCACTGCAATCTGTACTGTTATACCACTCTGTGTGTGTGTGTGAGTGTGTGTGTGTGTGTGTGTGTGTGTGTGTGTGTGTACAGTACTGAATTGAACTTGTGTTTGACTTGGAGATGCAGGGTGTAGTGACATCACACTGATTCTCACCATCTTTACAAACAGCACATTCCACACTATCTGTTTATTTTCCTCTCCCTCCCTCTCTCCCTCTCTCTCTCTCTGTCTGTCTGTCTCCATTTCTCTCTCTTTCTCTCTCTCTCTCTCTCTCTCTCTCTCTCTCTCTCTGTCTGTCTGTCTGTCTCCATTCTCTCTCTCTCTCTCTCTCTCTCTCTCTCTCTCTCTCTCTCTCTCTCTCTCTCTCTCTCTCTGTCTGTCTGTCTGTCTGTCTCCATTTCTCTCTCTCTCTCTCTCTCTCGCTGTCTGTCTGTCTGTCTGTCTGTCTGTCTGTCTCCATTTCTCTCTCTCTCTGTCTCTCTCTCTTTTTCTCTCTCTCGCTCTGTCTGTCTGTCTCCATCTCTCTCTCTCTCTGTCTGTCTGTTTCGACTGCTTGTCTTGGGAACGGACACACACAAAAGTGGAGCAGTGTGAGGATCAGAAAAGTGTCTCTGCTGCACCACCAGTACAAATAGAATAATGATGCCAAGATGATGTGTGTGTGTGTGTGTGTGTGTGTGTGTGTGTGTGTGTGTGTGTGTGTGTGTGTGTGTGTGTGTGTGTGTGTGAGAGAGAGAGAGA
>NC_139598.1:18947924-18950424 GCF_946808225.1 Silurus aristotelis | reverse complement strand
ACACACACACACACACACACACTATAATAGTTAAAAATAAATATACACACACACATTTTTTTTTAACAGTGTTGGAGTCTGTGGGTTTCACAACAGAACAGTGTTTTGATATGTAGCGCCACACACACACACACACACACACACACACACACACACACACACACACTCTGCGCTGTCCCTCTCTATCTGCCAATGCGCTTGTAGAGATATTGTTAGCATTCCATTTGCCATTTACATTCCCGAGCTTTGACATAATTGAAGAATGGATGCTCTTATGAAAATGAAAGCGGCTCTGCTCCTGGGTTACTGTAACCCTGTTAAAATCTAATGAGATTCTTTATGCGTCTTCTTGCGATTTTTTTATTAAATAGAAATATCAGTATGACTAATTCCCCGGGTCTAAATGTAGCCGGGGACACGGCGTTATTGATAGGCCGCTGTATAAGTGCTCTCCCTGGCCGAGCCTCTAATGGTCTAATAATGCATTATAGCGTGCGCGGGGGTCTGCGGCTAACCGTGCTTATTGTCGTTAGTGAAAACACCTGCGCTAGCCATTCATCACACACAACCCCAGACGGCCCATTTCTTCATTAGCCTGTCACTAAACATCTTTATTTAGTTTAGCGCTGGGACCACGTGTGTGTGTCGTGTAGTCTCTCTCTCTCTCTCTCTCTCTCTCTCTCTCTCTCTCTCTCTCTCTCTCTCTCTCACACACACACACACACACTCTGCTAAACCATGTTAGCCATTTCTCAGAACGATAAGAGAAAGTATTAAAGCCATTCCAGGAATGTGAGCTCTTTGTCCTGCACACACACACACACACACACACACACACACACACACACACACACACACACACATTCATCACACTGTCTTCTGCCCTCACACACTGCACTGCTGTTTATTTTTCTGTCATGTGACTCACTTCTCTTCTCACATTTCTTTACACATGGAACAGCTCCATCTTGTCTCCTTTCTGCTTTTCCACACTTTCCTGCTTCTTCTTTCCTTCATATTCTGATGCTCCTCCCACATCTACCTCTCCATTTCTCTTCATGTTCCTCTACAGCCATGTACTAGGTTTATGGATATCCTTTAACTTTCCTCTGTCACCTCTTCATCTCACAAATCACTAGACTTCATCTGAGTCTAGGAACAGTCCAGATCCTACTCCTGTCTGTTTCTTATTACTCCTACACGTTCTCCTACACCTTCTCCTACACCTTCCCCTATGGGTTCTCCTATACCTTCTCCTACAGGTTCTTCTAGATATTCTTATAGATAATCTGTACTCATTCAGTTTCAGTGTCCCCGGCATGTAAGGTCTAAAGAGACTTTAGTGTATGGAGATGGAGATGTGAGGTGTGTATGGAGATGGAGATGGAGATATGAGGTGTGTATGGAGATGGAGATGTGAGGTGTGTATGGAGATGGAGATGGAGATGTGAGGTGTGTATGGAGATGGAGATGTGAGGTGTGTATGGAGATGGAGATGTGAGGTGTGTATGGAGATGGAGATGGAGATGTGAGGTGTGTATGGAGATGGAGATGTGAGGTGTGTATGGAGATGGAGATGTGAGGTGTGTATGGAGATGGAGATGGAGATGTGAGGTGTGTATGGAGATGGAGATGTGAGGTGTGTATGGAGATGGAGATGGAGATATGAGGTGTGTATGGAGATGGAGATGTGAGGTGTGTATGGAGATGGAGATGGAGATGTGAGGTGTGTATGGAGATGGAGATGGAGATGTGAGGTGTGTATGGAGATGGAGATGTGAGGTGTGTATGGAGATGGAGATGTGAGGTGTGTATGGAGATGGAGATGTGAGGTGTGTATGGAAATGGAGATGGGAGGTGTGTATGGAGATGGAGATATGAGGTGTGTATGGAGATGGAGATGTGAGGTTTGTATGGAGATGGAGATGTGAGGTGTGTATGGAGATGGAGATATGAGGTGTGTATGGAGATGGAGATATGAGGTGTGTATGGAGATGGAGATGTGAGGTTTGTATGGAGATGGAGATGTGAGGTGTGTATGGAGATGGAGATGTGAGGTGTGTATGGAGATGGAGATATGAGGTGTGTATGGAGATGGAGATGTGAGGTTTGTATGGAGATGGAGATGTGAGGTGTGTATGGAGATGGAGATATGAGGTGTGTATGGAGATGGAGATGTGAGGTTTGTATGGAGATGGAGATGTGAGGTGTGTATGGAGATGGAGATGTGAGGTGTGTATGGAGATGGAGATGTGAGGTGTGTATGGAGATGGAGATGTGAGGTGTGTATGGAGATGGAGATGTGAGGTTTGTATGGAGATGGAGATGTGAGGTGTGTATGGAGATGGAGATGTGAGGTGTGTATGGAGATGGAGATGTGAGGTGTGTATGGAGATGGAGATGTGAGGTGTGTATGGAGATGGAGATGTGAGGTGTGTATGGAGATGGAGATATGAGGTGTGTATGGAGATGGAGATGTGAGGTGTGTATGGAGATGGAG
>NC_139598.1:18922924-18925424 GCF_946808225.1 Silurus aristotelis | reverse complement strand
TGTGGCTGATTGGTCAATGCCAATGATGATGTCATCTCACCAATGTGGACATGCACTCAGTATTAGAAACATCTCTCTCTCTCTCTCTCTCTCTCTCTCTCTCTCTCTCTCTCTCTCTCTCTCTCTCTCTCTCTCTCTCTCTCTCTCTCTCTCTCTCTCTCTCTCTCTGTGTGTGTGTGTGTGTGTGTGTGTGGTGTGTGTTATCAGTGTTTCAGGACGTGAGTCTGGTACCGAGACGATGATCTGCTCTACTCTCTCTCGGTGCCAGTGCTGGTGATAAGGACAGAGACACGACTATCTTAACTCACTGAGTCACAAGACATTTCACTGCAACTTAGGACACAGACAGACAGAGAGATAGAGACTGAAAGACAGACAGACAGAGAAAGAGACAGACTGAGAGATAAACAGAGAGAAAGAGAGACTGAAAGACAGACAGAGTGTGTGTGTGTGTGTGTGTGTGTGTGTGTGTGTGTGTGTGTGTGTGTGTGTGTGTGTGTGGTTTTATCTCTGTGCTGCAGACTTGTGATGGTGAAAGTTCTCACGCAGCTGCAGCTCTCCATCATGCTGAACTGGAAGCTCCAGATCTTCATCAGCTGTGTGCTGGAGCAGATGTGGTGGAAGTGTGTAAACTCCCGCAGGGTTTCTCCTTCAGGATCATTTAACATTAACACCTTTTTTTTCTCTGTACTCTTTCTCTCTCCCAACAACAACACACACACACACACACACACACACACACACACACATGAATAACCAGCTTATTGACTGGAGGTTACATGCTGCAGCTTCTCTGTAATTGGTGTCCCTCATGTGGAAGTGAGCGAGAGGACAGAGAGTGGACAAGGACGAAGAAGTTGTGCTTTAGCGCCTGTAGCAGGTTGCTAATGCAGCCGCAGTGTTTTACACCTCAACACGCGTCTACAGGGAGACGAGAGCGACTCAGTGCTAACCTGTGGTGGTAATGGACCATGAGGGGTGAGGGGGTGGGATGTGTTGCAGTGGTAAGAAGGGTGGGGGGGGGGGGTGGGGGGTGCACTAGCCTCCTGCTGCGTTAGATGAAAGCTCCCAAAGGCTGCCATCTTCACTGTAACTAATTTGAGAGGGATTTTCCGCACCAGCGGAGGCACGAGGAAGCGCTTCTGCCCTATTTTACCCCGATACACCCCTCCGTCTGCCCAGCAGGCCTTCCTCTCTCACTTCCACTTGTTAATCAGGAGGATTTCCAGCACAGATATCAGGGCTGGAGGACAAACCCAGTGATGAAGGAGGGTTTCTTTACTGCTGTGTCTCAAATCACAAACACCACAGTCTCCACTCAGATATCTGCAAGCTGCAGAGGATTTGTGTTGTTACTGTTTTATAGTAGTGTTCAGGGAAGAAGGGTGTGATTTGGGATCAGACCAGAGGCATGAAGGTCCCTATGAAATGCTGATTTAACATTTCTGCTTAAACATTCCTGATTGGAGTAAGTGATTAGAAGATCGGATCATTTTGGTGACTCAGTTCTTTGAATCTCATTCATCAAAATGAATAAATCTTTATAAAATCGTTTAGTTCACTTTTTCCTTCATGAAAATGTGACTGTAGATGAGGATTATAAATGATAATAAACAGAATGTGTAGCTTCACCTCTCAGATCTTCTGCTCCGTACTGTTGGTTCTTTTGTCACGTGACTCTCATATTTATTGTAACAATAATGTCAAGATTCTGAACAAAAACCTGATATATTGCATTGTGCAGCGTCTATGGGAGTCACGTGACAAGAGAACTCATGAGATGAACAGTTCTGTTTCCTGCACATAAGCAGTGGAGATGTTGTGATGTTCTGCTCATAGAAAATAAAATGATTCACTCTTTTAGACGACTCGTTCTTCTGAGTCACATTAACGACTCGTTCATAATGAATGAATCATTCATTAATGACTCATCACTAATTAGGTTCTTTATTTTTCTCTCCCAGTCCAGAGACAGGCTGCACCCTCACCTGCTGCTCAGAGTTCCCTCAAACCCCCCATGATCCTGTGTAGAAGAGGAGATACAAAAAATGGATGGATGAATGAATGAATGAATGAATGAATGGATATATAAGTAAAGTAAAAGAAGAAGAATAGCTGTGTCTCTGGTGAAAATGGTCCTGAGGTGATGTGAGTGAAAATCTGTCAGAATCAGCAGGTCAGAGTGATCAGGCAGGCGTGATGTTCTGGGGCGTTCCTCAGGGAGAACCGTGAGAGACGAACACTTCCCAGAGACCACAACACTATCAGATTGGTCCTGAAACAGCATGGCCACCATGTATATATCCACCACCAAGCTTTTAGCACTGTTGCTTTTTGTTGCTAAAAACCACACACATACACACACACACACACACACACACACACACACACACACTATAAAGAGAAATAAGTCCCTGAGCTGCAGCATCAGTCAGTCTGAATGACCTCATTAATACAGTCTTTAACTATGAGTTTACATCTGTATACAAACAAAAAGAGA
>NC_139598.1:18897466-18907466 GCF_946808225.1 Silurus aristotelis | reverse complement strand
TGAACTGGAACCAGTAAAAGTGAATGATCTCCCAGTTCAGTCCCGTTATAGCGTCGTTAGTAACGCGCCTTCAAACCACAACACGCACCGCCTGCACTGCGCATGCTCAGCAGCCGCGCACATGCGCAATGGAACCGCGTAACTCTTTGACATACTACTATAGTAGAAATGGTGTGATGTGAAGCGTGTTCATGTGCATCCTACTGTTTCGCTCTCACACACACACACACACACACACACACACACACACACACACACACACTAAATAACACTAAAACACACACACAGGTCCTGATAAACAACTCTACATCAGCTTGTCACAAGCACAATAATCACTAGGAGCACATTTTCGTCTTTATAAAAGATTTATGAACTGAACCGATTCCTCAGCTCGGAGTCTGTCAGGGAGCAGCGCGAGCTCGCGGCTAACTCTAAGGTCTCCAGGAGTTTCATGAGGCGCTTACCGTGGTCAGGAGGGGCTTCATCTGCTCGCCCTTCTCTTCCTCCATTTGTTCGGATGGTGAGCCCACACTTTTCTTTCTTTCCTCTACTCTCGGCTGATTTAAATACGACTCCCTCAGCGCTCTTCCCCCTTTTCGCCCTGCTGCCGTCGCTATAAATGTGGCAGAGCTAAGCCACGCCCCTCCGCTTGACTGACACCTCGCTAGCACGCCTCCCCGCGCGTGCTGTTCGCTTTCTGAGGCCCCCTGCGAGCCTTCTTTTGTGACGTAGCAAATGGGTGTGCATAATAATGAGGGGGGAGGGGCCTACGAGTGCAGCTGGAAGCAGGAAGCAACGAGTAAAACAATAAATTGTAATAAATAATAATAATAATAATAATAATAATAGTAATAATAATAATAATAGTAATAATAATAATAATAATAATAATAAGAGAAGAAAAAGAAGAATAAATTACTGTTGATGATTAAATTTAATACTTGCAAGTGAAGCTGAACACAACATGGATTATTAATAATAATAATAATAATAATAATAATAATAATAATAATAATAATAATAATAATAATAATAATAAATTATTGTTGTTACTTATGATATAATTTAATACTTTAAATTGACATTCTACTTCCACAAAACAAAAATTAAAAACAGTCGAAAATTAAACTAATAATAATAATAATAATAATACAATGTACACGTATATAATTATAATATACAGTATAACAAATATTTTTTAAAAATACATTACAAAGTCAGAGTCAGAATCAGAAATAACTTTATTATCATGTACGTTTACACACACAAGGAATTTGACTTGTCGTCAGGAGCTTCCAGTGCAGGAGGAATAGAGCACAACAGTAAACCAGACAGTTAAATATTGTTTAAATTAATGTACAGATGTGTTTTACAAGTGCGTAGTTTACAGATGGACCGTTTGGATTCTATATATAAACGTGTCAGTTATGATGGACAATGTGTAGTTATGAATATTTAATTGCACATGCTGATTATAGCCTGCTGGAATAAACTGTTCTTGTGCCTGCTGATCTGGTGGACGAGGTTCTGTAGCGCTGACCAGAAGGCAGCAGTTGGAAGAGAGAGTGGCCCTTAGTTAGTTCTTAGCCCTTTTTCTCACTAAAGGAGTGAAGATCTTGGAGATTGGGCAGTGGGGCACTAATAATCCTCTCAGCAGCCCTGACCGTCCTCTGAAGCCTCCTGATGTCTGATTTTGTAGCTGAACCAAACCAGACAGTTAAAGATCTACACAGGACAGACTCTATGATGGACGAGAAGAACTGTTTCAGCAGCTTCTGTGGCAGGTTGAATTTCCTCAGTTGATGAAGGAACTACAACCTCTGCTGGGCCTTTTAGCAATGGAGTCAATGTTATTGTCCCACTTCAGGTCCTGAGATGGTGGTAACCAGAAACCTAAATGACTCCACTGTTGTTACAGTGCTGTTCATGATGGTGAGTGGGGATGAATGATCATCTCCACTGGCTCCATCTCCATGGCTCGTCTCCATCCTGGATGAGGCAAATGACTGTAGTCTCGTCCGCAAACTTCAGGAGCCTGACAGAAGTTTTTTTTTTTTTAGAAGTGCAGTCATTTGTGTACAGTGAGAAGAGCAGTGGGGAGAGAACACAACCCTGGGGAGAACCAGTGCTGATAGTGAGAGACCTGGATGTGAGTATCTGCTGAATGTCTGTCAGGAAGCTGGTAATCCACTGGCAGATTGGGGTGGGCACAGAGATCTGGGTCAGGTGGGCTGAGAGAAGGTATTAATGATGGTATTAAAGTCCCAACTGAAGTCTACAAACAAGATCCGTGTGTAGGTTTCAGGTCTGTAAAGATGTTGCAGTATATAATGCAGTCCCATGGTGACTGCATCATCTGCAGACCTGTTTGCTCTGTAGGCAAACTGAAGTGGATCCAGCAGAGGTCCAGTGTTGTCCTTCAGGTAGGCCAGGACCAGTCTTTCAAATTACTTCATGACCACAGACGTGAGAGCAACAAGTCTGTACTCATTAAGACCAGTGATTTGGGGGGTTTTGGGGACTGGAATGATGGTTGAGTGTTTAAAGCAAAACGTATAGAATTAGAATTATAAATTACAAACGGCTGAAGAAAGAAAATGTTGTTTCTTATTGTATATGATATCTACTCATTATCACAGTGTTTTCAGAACCTGAGTATTCCCATGACCTTCCACGTGTGTGTGTGTGTGTGTGTGTGTGTGTGTGTGTGTGTGTGTGTGTGTGTGTGTGTGTGTGTTTGACAGAGACCCTAACACTAGGTGATTGTGACAATTTTCCATTCAAAGACAAAAAATGATCCATGGTAAATATTTTCCCAGATCACATTATATTATTCATAGATTCATTTCACTCTGTGTGTGTGTGTGTGTGTGTGTGTGTGTGTGTGTGTGTGTCTGAAGAGAGAATCACAGGAATAACAACTATGAAGGGTGTAATAAAGACTGTCACACACACATTTATTTAATTGCACTTTTCATCTGTATAAACTGCAGCATTTACAGTGATGTAAAAAACAAAAACACACCTGTCAAAAATAAAACCATATAATAATCATAATAAACTCATAATATATTAATAAAATGTACACAGAATAATTATAATAAAAATATTTTAATAATTAAAATCAATCAATATAGAAATTAGATTAATTAAATAATAATAAAAAGTCGTGTGTGTAGTGTGTGAGCTGAAGCCCAATATTGTGTTACTGTGTGCAACGTTTTCCACAGTAATGAGCATACACACATGTGTGTGTGTGTGTGTGTGTGTGTGTGTGTAGTAGATTTGTGTTGTTTCTGGGTGGAACATTGGGTTAGAGGTGAGCTTAGAATCTTAACAGCTTTATTTCACTCTGCAGGACGTTTAATCCAGTTTCACTCTCATGTTACACACACACACACACACACACACACACACACACACACACCTCATATTAGTGGGCTGTAACACAGAGCTCCAACTGTGTGAGAATGAGGACGTGTGAAGTGGTGTACAAGGAAAGTGTATTTGTAATGTGTGTGTGTGTGTGTGTGTGTGTTTTTTCCTTAAGAAACACTGCCTTACATCCCTCTTTAATAAAAAAAAACAAAAAAAACATCTTTATTCATTAGGAGATCAGCAGATGTGTGAGATACGAAGCTTCAGCCTGGTGTGGAGTTCACCTGGAGCCCTGAGAGAACTGAGCTGAGACGAGACGTTGAGACACAGACCAGGCCTCATGAGGGACAAATGATGTTCAACATTTACATCAGCTGATTATTTTACCATCACACACACACACACACACACACACACACACACACACACACACACACACACAGAGTACAACAAATAGGTCGAATCTGAGTCAGTTCTAACGTCATTTACAGACGAATGAACAGTAGACACTTGTGTTTATATCAGGAGACGTGAAAGTTCACCAGACTCCCTCTCTTTTTATTATTCATTTATTTATCATAGATGTTTGGAATAGAAGATCAGAGTAGACCACACCCCCCAGCCTGACTCTCAGCCAATCACAACACACACTGTGATATCTGTGTCTGATCGATTAGACCATCTGGTAGTCTGATAGGTGTCTGATGAGAGTCTGATAGGAGTCTGAGGAGAGTCTGATAAGAGTTTGATAAAAGTCTGATAGGAGTCTGATGAGAGTCTGATGAAAGTCTGATAGGAGTCTAATGAAAGTCTGATGAGTCTAATAGGAGTCTGACGGCAGTCTGGTGTAAATCACTGCTTTGCTCCATTAGAGTTCTCCGCCAGTTTCTTCAGAACTTCCTGTGTGAGCCTCCTGCTGTAGCGGTTGATCTTGTGGTGTCCAGGCATCCAGCCGAGGAGGAAACGGTGAAAATCGGTCCACGCGAAGGCGAACATGAGTCTCCACTCATCCTCCAGCTCTGAGAAGTTCTCCTTCTCCTTCTCAGGAACGGCTCCTCTAAGTTCGGAGAAATAAAAGTCCAGATAACCAGGAGCTCTTTTCTCGCACTCGCGCTCATCCAAGCAGCTCCCCAGGAAGTAGATGAAGTCCTTCATGCCGCACCCACCGCCTACGTACTGGAAGTCCACGGCAGCCACGTGGGAGCCGTTTTTGGAGAAGCAGAAGTTGGCCAGTTTGGCGTCTCCGTGTAAGATGGTTTTAAAGCGGCAGCTGTCCAGGACGGCGTCGATCTCAGGAGCAGCCGCTTTTAGCTTCAGGTCTGTCAGAGCCTCCAGCTCATCAGGACGTGTCTCTAAGTGCCAGTACGTCCCCACGGGCCACAAACCACGTGCAGGGACTCCGAGGAAAAGGCCATGGAAGTTAGCGAGCCAGCGTAGACAGGCTTTAATCTCGCCGTCCCTCACGCTCGTCCTCCTGTCCGGGAAACCGGCCACGTCCAGATCCTCCAGCACCATCAGCTGCTCCTCGCCAAAGGACTGAGCCGCCAGGCATTCTGGGATACGACAGCGTTCATTAGTGCGGTAGTTTTTGTACCAGTGCGTCTCCACCTGATAGGATCGAACTTTACGGCGGTGAGAGACGTCAGTGTGCCTGCACGCTTTGGGGAACATCACGTGTTTAACCACGACTGAGGAACGTTCACAGCCGTGCAGGTGAACACGTACGATCTGACCGTAACCGCTCCACAGCGTCTGGATCTTACAGCCCATACGCAGACGCTCCGCACACGTGGCCTGGAGGATCAGATCCTGGTGTTCCTGCTTCATCCTCACACGTGATTTTATCCTTAATTGTGTTTTATTGCAAGGTCACTGATGCAAAACAGATTTTTACCTCAACATTAACCTGTTCACGTGGATGACGCGTGTTTCCTTTCCGGTTATGAGTCTGTTCACAGGCGGTTAGAAAGCAGATAACCTTCATAAAGCCGTTATAACCGCTCACAAACCTCAAGCGACACAAACACATGAAATTCAATGAATGAAGAAAATAAAACTTCCGGTGTCGTGTGATATTGTGTGCTCCCCCCAAAAACCGCTTCCGGTCGTCACGAGAGAAAATACAACAGGACCTTTTTTTAGGTGTCCGTGTTTATGCCTGATTTTAATTTTCAAGAGAAATTGTGTACAAAAATTATAAATAAATCAAAAATCTTTTAATGGTGTGAATAAAAAAAAACTGTGTTCAGTTGTGAAGCTCAATCTTAATCTTTTACAGCACACTAGCGTTCAAAACGTGCTAATGTTGGCTAACCGAATTAAAGAAAACAATAAATATCTAATCATATTTAAATCAATATATTTATCAATACGTTTAATCAAATACTTGTAAATATATATAACAAAATATAAGATGTTTCTTTGTTATCGTATTTATAACCAGGCGCGTGACAGGGCGTTCAGGTGCAGGGGGTGTAGGATTTGTCGCCACACCCGATTTCTACGCGCAGCTTCTGGTTTTTATGTTGGGAAAATCTATTCAGCCAATGTAAGAAATTCTGTTAATTAACTACACTAATTATAACTATTAATAAAACTGCACTCACCTGCTCATGTTCAACTCGGACGACAAAAAAATTGATGAAGTTCTGCTGCAGTTCAGAATTGATCCACTAGAGAGCGGTGTAACATTGCAGTTACACTACATTACAGGCTTACCCCGTGTGTGTGTGTGTGTGTGTGTGTGTGTGTGTGTGTGTGTGTGTGTGGTGGGTGTGTGTGTTTAATGGAGCATGTAAATTTAATCCTGTCTCTCCCCAGAGCGCCATAAACTGTAACTATAATTTAATAGCTGCTCCCTCTAGTGGATCAACTCCGAACTTCAAGTAGTGCAGAGGGGAAGTGTGTGTAGGCACGAGAGTGAGGGATAGAGGATAAGGGTATAGAGGAAGAGTGTGTAGAGGAGTGTAAAACACACACACACACACAAACTGCCACTCAGTTGTTCATGTTAAAAAGATTTTATTTGAAGTGTGTGATATTTTTTTTCTGTTTCCAAAAAAGTAGAAAATAAAAACAAGTACATCAAAAGATTAGAAATCACATCAAAGAAACAGAGACACACACTGCGCTTTGATCTTCACATCAATCCGAGCAGAAGTGATCTGATATCGATCCGATATTTAACACACACACACACACTTAATTAGTCAGACACTGAACACCAAGTCGTCTCTGAATCAACACTCTCTAGCACAACACTTTACACTTTAAACCTCACACACGGGTTAATCCTGTTTATTCTTTATACAAAATACACCGACGCATGCCAGAAATCAGGGGTGTGTGTGTGTGTGTGTGTGTGTGTGTGTGTGTGTGTGTGTGTATATGTGTAATAAGTATATTTGTGTGTGTGTGTGTGTGTGTGTGTGTGAGTGTGTGTGTGTGTGTGTGTGTATATATGTCTGTGTGAAGGGGGAGGTCAAAGTGGGAAAAGAGACTGGTAAAGGGGCGGGGCCTCGATGTGAATTCTCATTGGTCGTAAGAGCAAAGGGGTGGGGTTATATATTTTGTAGTGGCGAAGGTGGAGGTGAATCTGTGTGGTTTGTGGTTTAATTTCTTCTCTACATCATGTTATTCTGCAGCGAGTTTACCTCCGATGAGTTCTCTTCGCCCAGCACCTTGTGGTTCTCATGTTTTGGAGTGAGTGAGTTCTGGATGTTCAGAGACTCGTCTTCTTTGGGCGGAGGAGACTTCACTGCATCCTCCAGCTTATTCTGGGAGTTCGGATCATCCTGAGGGATAAAGAGGATAAGGATCAGGCTGCAAAACATCTGATTAGTCAGATCGTCTCCTCAGCTCACTAGACATGTGTCTGATTTACTCTTTTATATCTGCGTGTCACCATCTTTCATTCGGGTTTTTTTTATTTATAAATTGCTGTAAAATAATTAAAAAAAAAACACAATAAGAAACACATTTGCTGTAAATGAAGCTCTTAGTTTCTAACAAAACAAACTTTTGACTGTGAGAAATGTTCATAGCTCCTCCAGAACCTGAACTTCTGCTTCAACACCTCGCACTGACCACACACAAACCCCAAAGACTTACCTGCAGCTTTCCTCCAACAATAATAAAATATAAAACACCTTTAAACACTACATCCGGTTTCAGTACCTAAGGTCCAGGAAAGCACAAGAGAATCAAGACTCATAAACATGAAAGAGATCCACAGCAATGCCCTTTTATTCCCAGCTAGCCAGTGTAACGCAGGACGAGCTGCTCACACACACACACACACACACACACACACACACACACACACATACACACACACGCAATATTCCACAAAGGAAGATCACTTCATGTGTGTGTGTGTGTGTGTGTGTGTGTGTTTTAGGGCTGTATGGGGGTGTACTTATTTATTAGCAAGCAAATTCACACCAAAGTTCATGCACACATGCAGCTTCCCCGCGACCCATACAGCCGTCTGAGAAACAGCACACACACATTTACAGGGTTTTACTGCACAGAGCACTGAACTACAGGAACCTGAAACTTTTATGTATGGAATTAAGTATTTGTGTAGATTTGGGTATTTGTGTAGAATTAAGTATTTGTGTAGATTTGGGTATTTGTGTAGAATTAAGTATTTGTGTAGAATTAAGTATTTGTGTAGATTTGGGTATTTGTGTAGAATTAAGTATTTGTGTAGATTTGGGTATTTGTGTGAGATTAAGTATTTGTGTAGATTTGGGTATTTGTGTAGAATTAAGTATTTGTGTAGAATTAAGTATTTGTGTAGATTTGGGTATTTGTGTAGAATTAAGTATTTGTGTAGATTTGGGTATTTGTGTAGAATTAAGTATTTGTGTAGATTTGGGTATTTGTGTAGAATTAAGTATTTGTGTAGATTTGGGTATTTGTGTAGAATTAAGTATTTGTGTAGATTTGGGTATTTGTGTAGAATTAAGTATTTGTGTAGAATTAGGTATTTGTGTAGAATTAAGTATTTGTGTAGATTTGGGTATTTGTGTAGCATTAAGTATTTGTGTAGATTTGGGTATTTGTGTAGAATTTATTGTTTATGCAGTATTGGTGTTTTGTGCAGAATTGGGGATTTGTGTAGGAGATTTGTGTTGAATTGGAGATTTATGTAGGATAAAGTATTTGTGTAGAATTGAAGATACAGAATAAAGTCTTTGTGGAATAACCATCGTTATTTGTAGTGTTTATCCTCTGTGTTTTCTCCGTGTGTTAATAATCTGTATGCTGTAGTTCAGGTTTTACTCAGACGGTCAGACAGACGGTCAGACAGACGGTCAGACAGACAGACGGAGTTTATTGCAGCAACTGTTCTGTTTCTATATGAGGACCTCGGACAGGACGTAGGGATACGATGTTTCCATGGGGACCATGTAAGGTTGAAGAAAACAGGAATTTTTGTAAAACCTTTTGTCGTTGAGCTTCAGGACGGATCCTGTATTTCAGTACTATTAGAGTTCCAGTAGAGGAACAGCTAAAGAACCCTTAAGGGGCAGAACCTCTTTAGGTTCTTTTTCTGATAGAGAAGCTCACTGCTGTAGGATTCTGAGAAGGTTCCTCAGAGGGACAAGACAAGAACATATATAACTGACAGGTAGTGAAACATTAATAATAACTACAAGTATGAAACTGTGAAAACTTCATGGAGAGTAAAAGTGAACATGAAGATGATAATCATCTCTTTTAACAACAAGATTTTTGTTTTCACCTGCTCTTTCTTTAGTTTTACTGTCTGTATACAACAGTGTGTGTGTGTGTGTGTGTGTGTGTGTGTGTGTGTGTGTGTGTGTGTGTGTGTGTGTGTGTGTGTTGGCTGCTCTCCAGCAGGTTATTGATCGTTGGATGCTGCTGTAGATCTCAGCTCTAAAGAGGCTCAGAGCTTCTTCCTGTCCTCTGAGACTCATCTCCATTCACAGTGTACATTTCATTTACCTGACTCTCTCTCTCTGTCTCTCTCTCTCTGTCTCTGTCTCTCTCCCTCCCTCTCTCTCTCTCTCTCTCTCTGTCTCTCTCTCTCTGTCTCTGTCTCTGTCTCTCTCCCTCCCTCTCTCTCTCTCTCTCTCTGTCTCTGTCTCTCTCTCTCTCTCTCTGTCTCTCTCTCTCTCTCTCTCTGTCTCTCTCTCTGTCTCTCTCTCTCTCTCTCTCTCTCTCTCTCTCTCTCTCTCTCTCTCTGTCTCTCTCTCTGTCTCTCTCTCTCTCTCTCTCTGTCTCTCTCTCTGTCTCTGTCTCTCTCTCTCTCTCTCTCTGTCTCTCTCTCTGTCTCTCTCTCTGTGTCTCTCTCTCTCTCTCTCTCTCTCTGTCTCTCTCTCTCTGTCTCTGTCTCTCTCTCTCTCCCCAGGAGGATTATAGGAGGGAATAAATATTGATTTTTGTATCTCAGCATGTCTGAAGGTCAGAGCATTTAAGCCGTGGTGTCTGAACTTTATTTTATTTGGAAGCAGATGGAGGAAAACTGATGGAGTCACAGTCCGAGGTTCAGGCGTCACCTTTATAACTGCTTCATACATCAGTGTCACCCACTTCACACAGCGCTGCAGGAATAACCATATAGCTCTCTCTATAACTCTCTATAACTCTC
>NC_139598.1:18887466-18889966 GCF_946808225.1 Silurus aristotelis | reverse complement strand
TGAATGTTACACCTGAGCAACATGAACACCAGCGTTACACACACAGGACATGGAAGTTCTACACTCACACATACACTTATTTCACCCTCACACACTCTCTGTTTCTGTTGGCTCCTTGTGACACACACCATAATAACACCATAAATAAGAGTTTTAAGTGAAGATGTTTGAGATGTTCCTCTGAAGGAGATCTGAAACATCGCTGACATTTCACATTTCATAAACAGTTTAGTGCCACATGACCATAAATGGAGTGAAAGCGTGTGTGTGTGTGTGTGTGTGTGTGTGTGTGTGTGTGTGTGTGTGTGTGTGTGTGTGTGTGTGTGTGTATATCATCAGCTTAAAGGACAAACTCAAAACAAAAGGACACACACACACACACACACACACACACACACACACACACACACACACACACAATGTTCTTTGACAAATTAGAACTCAAACAGTAAGACAGCTGGACAACATCAGAAGATCAGATGCTATACACACACACACACACACACACACACACACGTTTAACTTTAATATTGTGTGTATAAAGTCAGTATTGTCGTGCCATTTACGTTTCTGTCCAGCACAGAGATCACCTCCTCCTGCCACATAGTGATTATGAACGAGTCGTTAAGGAGACTCAGAAGAACGAGTCGTCTCAAAAACTGATTTTCTCCAGGATGCGCATGAGCAGAACATCACAACATCTCCACTGCTTATGTGCAGGAAACTGAACTGTTCATCTCATGAGTTCTCTTGTCACGTGACTCCCATAGACGCTGCACAATGCAATATATCAGGTTTTTGTTCAGAATCTTGACATTATTGTTACAATAAATATGAGAGTCACGTGACAAAAGAACCAACAGTACGGAGCAGAAGATCTGAGAGGTGAAGTTACACATTCTGTTTATTATCATTTATAATCCTCATCTACAGTCACATTTTCATGACTGGAACTGTAGTTGAAGTTGGTGCATGTAAACGTGTTGATCTGATCTGATAATGTAACATTTTGCTATTATTTCTGTTTAAAAGAAACGAAATGAACTAAATGACTCAAAAAAGTGATTTGTTTATTTTGATAACCCGATCTACACATCACACTGAAACAGCAGCTCCGCCCCTACACACACACCTGAGCTCCGCCCACTCAATTCTCCCCCTAATTTAATGCCTGTGTCTGGTACTAAATAAATGTTTTGTGCTGGAAAAAGGTGGAACGGTTCCACATTAGACACGGGTTCCGACCAGAAGCAGCGAGTGTGAGAGAAAACCTGAACGTTTTTCACTTTTTTTAGGAAAGATCTGATTCGTCTAAAACCATCTACCGAGAGTCACATGACTGTAACCACACACACACACACACACACACACACACACGCACACACCATCACCCTCATACACTTAAAGACTTCTTCAGATGCACAAACACAGTTTGAGTGATTTTTGTTTTGTTACCAGGGTTACCTGTCATTATAGGGACTACACACACACACACACACACACACACACACACACACACACACACACACTCTGGCTCGTCTCTACACTGGCTCACAGCACTGATTGTGACTCACTCTCTCCCTCTCCCTCTCTCTCTCTCTCTCTCTCTCTCTCTCTCTCTCTCTCTCTCTCTCTCTGTCTCTCTCTCTCTCTCTCTCTCTCTCTCTCTCTCTCTCTGTCTCTCTCTCTCTCTCTCTCTGTCTCTTTCTCTTTCATTCCTGAACACTGTTGTTTCTTTTCCACGTCTCTGCAGCTGATCTGCATGTAAATGGAAGAAAAGAGTCAAAGGAAAAACTGTGCACATGCACCGCATAATAATATTATTTTTAGCGTTAGCATCAGTGTGAACAGCACTGAACACCTCCACAGACTGCAGGTTTTCTTTCTCTCTCACTGATCCAATTATAATACGATGCAATATATCTATTCTGATGGGCGTGGCCTGAGGGTTCAGTGTGACTCCTCCCACTGCCACGAAACCCCGCCCACCCACAGCTACAGAACACACAACCTTACTATATATGAAGCTCATTGACGACACGCAGAACACACACACGGCAGCTGATCCTTCAAGGACACACAGACGCACATGACCTTCAGAAGGTCACCATTCAAAATCACATCATCTCACAAGCAGGAAGGTGAGCTGAAGGTCAAATCTCGGTGTCATAACATGAGAAAGTGTAGGGAACGTTTAACATTTTAACCACAATTTAGATTTTTTTTATCAAAACAGAATGCTGTTAGAACATTTTGTTAGCCAGATATTGCTAAAGCTAACGTGACTTAGCATGGCTAAACTGGTGTCACCATAACACAAGTAGCAAAGCTAAATCTTTTTTTCAAAATGAAAACTTTAGTTCTGTGTGTCCTTCAAATGAAGCTAAACCCTGACATGCGGAAGCGTCCAAGCGTCCAGTCTGTGGTGTTGTTCTTAGAATATCACGTAGTTTGTGATTTATGTCTTGTAACCAGGACTAGCAGCAGAACCATGAAATCA
>NC_139598.1:18879966-18882466 GCF_946808225.1 Silurus aristotelis | reverse complement strand
TAAGAGGAATGATCGGAATGAAATGAGTTTTGTAGTACAGTTGTGCAGTATAAAAGGTGTTTCCGCTACGGATCGTGTAGCCACAGTGTCACTGCACTTAAAGTGCGAGGCAGAAACTTGCAGTCCGACACTCAATATGTTTGTGAGGAAACTCAGATTGTAACTATTTTCCACACGTAAAACACGGATTGCATTCTGTACACGTGAGCACTGAAACGAACGTCCTGTAGTGAACACTTCGGTACAAACACATGTACCGTTACACCTCTGATTTATACACAGAGGCAGGAGAAGAAGAAGCCCAGAACACTGTTTGGTGTCATTTAGGACCAGCTAAGGGGTGTGGCCCAAAAATCTGAAGGCGGAGCTATGGATTTGAAGTCTGGAAGTGATTGAGATGATCATCATTAAGCCGATACACTGTGTACACCTGACTGTGTACAGGTTTCCACACTAGCTTCAGGCTAATGCTAATTCCCATCATACATGAATCCCTAATGAGATTAATGAGACCTAACGAGAGCGTGAGCAGGAACCCAGCGCTGCCTGTAACACAGTGGAGATCCAGTTCAATCACCTCTTTGGTGACTTTTTCCCAGCCTGAGAGTAAAAATCTATCAACTCAAAAATCATGGTCCTGTTTTTAATTTGTAGATCTCTCCGTCTCCGGTCCGTCTCCGTCTCGTGTCCGTGAACAGTGATGTCACTTCCTGCGCTCATTAATCTTCTTTTGAAAAGGTCTAAAGTGAGTTTTAGCAGGCAGCTCAGGATCATCTGTCTTACTCTTCCAGCCTAATTCAGTGAATCCCCCAACACACACACACACACACACACACACACACACACACACACACACACACACACACTCACACAACCCAACACAAAGGCGTGAAGAAGTAAGGGCCTCGCTTTAGCACACTCTGAGAGGTGACACAAAGGAGTCATTGTGTGTCTGATTTCTCTCAGAGGGTCAGACTTTGATATGCGACAGAGGCGTACCCCTAATTCCTAACACACACACACACACACACAAACACGCAGACGCACACACACAAACACACAGATGCACACACAAACACGCAGACGCACACACACACACACAAACACGCAGACGCACACACACACTGTGACCAAACAACCACCCAGAGTGCACTCAGTTTTCTGGTTTGCTTTCAGTGATTTGCGGTGAAAGGAGGCGGAGCTTTGATTTAATTATGTAAAGTGGGCGGGGCTGGAGAACTGCTGATTGTAAACCTAAACTGATTCTGAAATATTTTCTTACAATTAAAATATTAACATTGAAATAATGACTTATTCACAGCATGAATCTCTATTCTATTCCAGAAGCCATCTTACGCTCTTCTCATGGGTGGATTTGAGCACTTTTAGGTTCCTCTTCTGAAAGCTTAGACTCTGTTTCATAAAAACACATAAGATGTGATGAAGCTCCGTTACTTTCATCATCATCACAACACTGAATCAGTTTATAAAAATGACATGCTTCTGACTGATAACAGGGGTGAAGGTCTTCCAAAATGAGATTTGTTTACACACACACACACACACACACACACACACACACACACACACACACACACACACACACACACACTTTATCTGGACATCCACATGATTAAGGAATGGCTACTGTAAAAAGTAAAAAAATAACTGCTTAATTAATCTTGTGTGTGCGTGTGTGTGTGTGTGTGTGTGTGTGTGTGTGTGTGTGTGTGTGTGTGTGAGTGTGTGAATAGTCATGTTCTTGTCCTCGCCTCACTGATCAACAGGTGCTAAGATGGTGGAGAGATGTGTTGCCATGGGAACTGGCTGAGAGAAAGTGAGCATGCACGGACACGCGCACATGCACACACACACACACACACATGCACACACACACACACACTGTAGTCAGTGATTCTGGTGAAGTAGACAAACTCAGCCCCGCCCTTTAACATTCCTTGAACACATTCGGCAGCTGATAAGCTCCGCCTCCTTGTCCTGAGCTTGTCCACATCGTGACATGTTCATCTTATGACATCTCACACTGGTTCAGCTGTGGTATGTTCTTTAATTTTCCTCCTTCTGCAGTCATGTCCAAAAAGAGAAGGCAGTGTCGCAAAGCGAGCGTTTCCATAGCAACACATGGAAAAACTCACAACAGCAGCTGCAAATGGCAGCACTCAAAGATTTCTCCAGATGTGTTCCTCTGGCCTGAAGCCCTCACACTGATGCTTACCCAGTAAGAGTGTGTGAAGGAAACAGAAGAAAGAAGAATCCAGATGCACAGCAGGGTACAAAACATCTGGACAGGTGAGACAGTCAGCAGCTCAGGACTAATGATTTTTCACTGCAGACTGCAATCATAATAACATCTACTGCACATCTGTACACAAACGCACATACAAAATAAACACAGTGCAATGAAACAATACACACACACACACACACACACACACACACACGGAAATGAACACACTGCACACTGCATTGTTCTGTAGCG
>NC_139598.1:18872466-18874966 GCF_946808225.1 Silurus aristotelis | reverse complement strand
AGAAGGTTACTCTCCTGGCACCAACTCTCCAGGTTTTTAACCTCCTGTAGGTGGGCCGTCTCATCGTTGTTAGAGGTCAGGCTCACCACAAAAGTGTCGTCAGCAAACTTGATGATGGTGTTGGAGTTGGAAGTGGCAACACAGTTATATGTGTACAGTGACTACAATAGGGGGCTCAGAACACAACCCTGATGAAGAGATTAAGGAGGTCTTGTGTTGGTGTAGGTGGAGGTGTTGGTGAAGGTGTTGGAGTTGGAGGAGGTGTTGGTGGAGATGTTGGTGTTGGTGTTGGGGGTTGGCATCATTCCTCCACACAGCAGCATTGTGTGAGAAAAAAAGAGCCTCAATAGGCAATTTAACACGGCCCTTTGTGGGGGAGCAGGACTGTGTGTGAGTGTGTGTGTGAGTGTGTGTGTGTGTGTGTGTGTGTGTGTGTGTGTGAAGAAAAGAAAAGAAAAATGACCTTCCTGTGAATGAAAAGAAAAGGAAGCAGTATTGAGAACTCGCACAGTCCAGAGATGATCATAGTAAGAGATCTCCAAACTACACTGTGTTCATTTCTTCTTTACCTGGAGAGAGAGAGCGAGAGGGGGGGGGGAGAATGGGGGGGGGAGAGAGAGAGAGAGAGAGAGAGAGAGAGAGAAAGAGTGTAAGAGAGAGAGAGAGAGAGAGAGAAAGAGTGAGAGAGAGGGGGGGGGAGAAAGGGAGAGAGAGAGGGAGAGATAGAGGGGGAAAGAAAGGGGGGGGGAGAGAGAGAGGGAGAGATAGAGGGGGATAGAAAGGGGGGGAGAGAGAGAGAGAGAGAGAGAGAGAGAGAGTGAGAGAGAGTGAGAGTTTATAGCTGCTATAACAGACGTGACTACATGTCAGCAGTAAATGTTACTTTAAACGGATAAAAATAAATATATATATAATTCCTGAACAGAGATGTGTAATTGTTGGACGACTGCTGTGGTGTAAAAAAGAAAACACTTGGGGTCGTGCTGTTCACACACACACACACACACACACACACAAACACACACACACACACACACACACACACACACACACACACACACACACACACAACACAACACACACACACACACACACACACACACACACACACACTTCAGCCTGATGTTCTGCCAATCAGAGCAGAACTAAATCACTAATTTGTTTGTGCAGTTTTTCGCTCCGACTCTCTGTTACTCCTGCAGGAGAAACACTGTGAGGTCCTTTGAGGTCAATCGTTTGTTTTTAGCTTCATGTCCAACTGAGGAGGGAGAACTAACTAAAAGCAGAATACACACACACACACACACATGTGTGTGTGTGTGTGTGTGTGTGTGTGTGTGTGTGTGTGTGTGTGTGTGTGTGTGTGTGTGTGTGTGTGTGTGTGTTTGAGCTTCAGATCTTTGTGGATTTTGTTTCTAATCAGAAGCCGACGAAGAGAAACACAGCGAATGTAAAATCTTTAAACCAAACGTGATCTGTCGTTTACTTCATCACCTCCTGATCGTTACCGTTTCTATAGCAACTGCTCCTCCAGGGACTTAACACACTCTCCACATAAACACACACATCATGGATTTAAGGAAGTTTCCTTCGAGTAAGGAGATGTTAATGTGAGAGGGAAGGAAGTGTCCAGTGTCAGTGCTGTGGAACAGTCAGGGGTGAGAAACTAACTGAAATCATGAACATTAAATGTAACTATAAACAGATAAAAACTATAAAAGTTTCTTTGATGTAGCAATTTGAAAGCAGCGCCATCGTGTAAGAGGAATAAAACACCGGGAGATGCTGTTAGAGGAAAATCATGGTGTGGCAACCTTGGACTACACACACACGTGCACACACACACACACACACACACACACACACACACACACACACACACACACACACACACACACAGAAAGCAGAGGACATAAAATCAACTGGCATCTCTTTTAAACTCCCACACATTCGCTCCAATGCCAGATGAGATTCAGCTGCAGCCAAGAGGATGTTCACACTCCGATGCGCCAGAACTGAAAGTAGGTCTGTGTGTGTGTGTGTGTGTGTGTGTGTGTGTGTGAGAGTAAGTGTTGGGGTGAGAGTGTGTGTGAGTGTGAGTGTGTGTGTGTGAGTGAGTGTGAGTGTGCGTGTGTGTGTGTGAGCTCAGTGAGACCATCTGTGGGTCAGTGGGTTACAGGGTAGAGGCCTGTGACCACCGCACACTCCTTCTAGTGTCTCAGAGACCACCGCACATCACCTCGCACAACCCCACAACTGTCCTGTCTACACCTGATTGGCTAGTACCACTGACTGACAGGTGGAGATAAAGGAAGTCCTGCCCGCAGCATGGTTAGAATCACTGAGCACGCACGCACGCACGCACGCACACACACACACACACACACACACACACACACACACACACACACACTTAGTGCAGCTCATATAAACTCTGTCTTGTGCATGTTCATGCTTTAATGCAGTAGAGGGTAAATTAAAATGCTGAAGGTATCTAAGC
>NC_139598.1:18852466-18867466 GCF_946808225.1 Silurus aristotelis | reverse complement strand
TGTTATAAAACACAGGTCATTTATGAAGCAGATAAAATATTCCACTTGTAATTTTCAGCTCATTTCAGTGTTTAAAACGTTCGTCATGTTTTACACTAACAACATTCAAATCAATTATAGAAAGATTCACCTGCTGCCGGAATTTGTCTGGATAGCGCCATCTGGTGGTGATGACTGGTGTTTGTGTGTGTGTGATGTGTAAATATATTGTATATAGATGTAACATCTAAAGTAGTGATGGTAAGATTCAGA
Source organism: Silurus aristotelis (assembly GCF_946808225.1). NCBI lineage: Eukaryota > Metazoa > Chordata > Actinopteri > Siluriformes > Siluridae > Silurus > Silurus aristotelis. The sequence goes on along the minus strand of NC_139598.1, from coordinate 18,867,214 downwards.
GTCGCATCAGAATAAATATTAACGATGTGAAAAAAGTGCGCATCAGATGAAAGTTGGCATTTGTATCACAATGAGTCGTTTTTAACATTTTGTTGGTAAAAATTGATTTATTTCTATATAATTATTAGTAAATGTGTTAAACGTATTGTTTATAAAGTGACTAATGATTTGATGAGGATGTCGATTTCTCGAGCGCGTTCTCTCAGCACTGCTGCTGCTACGTGAATATCAACACTACAGAGACCGAGGCGTGTCCTGAAAATCACAGACTACAGATTAACATGGCAGAGGCAGAGCTGTAACTTCCTGCACACGCAACAGGAACATGGGTTTATTTGATCTTTTTTACACTATAATATATACACTATATAGGGGGGGGGGGGGGGATCGTATCACATCTGAAGATGTTTCATGTGTATCTTTAATGTATCACTGGTTAGGCATCGAGATGTGAATCACATCTGCCTCAGTTACGGAGCTGCACATCACCAGTTCTACTCATACCTGAACTCCTCATTACTTTGTCTCTAAACCACATCTACAGGATGATCAAGCTACATCTCACACATCACTGTGACGCATCATCACAACGGATAGTGTTCTCACTAAAGAGAAGAATCTTTGTACCGGTTTTCTCCGGCTCGTCCGGAGCTGTTCCCGCGATGCCGCTGCTGTCCAGGCCATAGGAGGGGTCCACTTTTCCTGTGCTCCTCGCTGCCTCCTGAACCTTCTTCACATGAGCCTCGACCAGCTCCGCTGGGACTTCCTCTCTCACACGGGAGAACTCCTCTACACACACACACACACACACACACACACACAGTATTAAAAAACAGAATTATTTCAACATATTTTGGCACACACAATAATCCTAGTGCGCGCGCGCGCGCGCGCACGCACGCACACACACACACACACACACACACACACACACACACACACCGAGAGCAGCCTTAGCGGCAGCTGCAGCCACTCTGGGGTCCACCACGGATGCGAGGAAGGCCACGGTGCTCATCACAGGGTTTCCTGACTGGCTGAAAGGGACGGGCTGATACGCCAGGGGCCCGAGAGACGCCTCCGAACTCTCCAGGTACGGGTCCTCAATAGGCAGCCGCAGGAAATGAAGGATACACTCGTCCTGTGTCCTGCTGCCAACATGCTCCGAAACCTTGTTCCAGTCGTCCTTGTACATCTCCAAAGCCTACACCAGGTAAGGGCGGGCGCACACGCACGCACACACACACACACACACATTATTACGTGTCTAAGAAATTACAACCAAAATGCAGAGACCTCAGGAGGATGAATTTATCAGCATCACCTCTAACAGCAGCAGAGTTTCCTGCTCAGTCCATTCTCGGGTACCACTTCCTCCTTTACTCTGGAACACAGAGGGGGAGGGGTTAGAGAGAGAGAGAGAGAGAGAGAGAGAGAGAGAGAGAGAGAGAGGGTTAGAGAGAGAGAGAGAGAGAGAGAGAGAGAGAGAGAGAGAGAGAGAGAGTGAGAGAGAGAGATATAAACCTCTAGTAGCGACTCTAGCCAGGTGACACTTTGCTTAAGTGACATCACAACATTCAGGATGTTCCAGACAGTGGCCTTATAACCCAAATGACCTTGAGCAAGGGCATCAGGTGTTTTCTGGTGAAGCTCACCTTAGGATTCTTCTTTGAGTACATATCTGTCCTGAGGCCAAAGTTCTGCAGGTCGGTGGGTTTTTCTTTGCTTTTCTCTGGGAAGTTGAGCATCTGCTGAGCTGAGGGAACCTGACACATACATTACAAACACACAACAGGTCACATACAAACACTCCGAATGATCACATGACCACAACTTCAGCTGAAGAAAATGTTTTATTGTTGCCTGATGTGAGCCAGAAGCGTTAAGGTGACCAAAACAAAGCTCCTTCCAGGTGTGTGTTTCATCAATAATAAACACAGCTGTGTGCGTGCATGCTGACCTGCGGGGGGCGATGGTGGAGAGGGACAAGGCCTGATGGAGTATCAGCAAGAACGTTAAAGTGGGGTGTGGGTGGAGGACCCATTGGCATCGGCCTGCTGTCAGCATCCACCTGATAGTTAATGAGACCCCACTGCTCCAGGAACGCGTGCACCCTGACACACACACAAAGACTTCTGTAAAGCTGCTTTGAGACAACGTCTGCTGTGAAAAGCACTATACAAATAAACTTGACTTGACTCGACACACACACACACACACACACACACACACACACGCGCGTTTATTGTACGAATTAACAACAGACTTTAAGCATGGTTTGTGTGTGTGTACCTCATAACAGCACACACATCTCCAGTGAGGTTGCGTCTGCAGGAGGTGGAGGTGAGATATTCCTGAGGATTCAGTCGGTACGTATCGATCATGAAGTTACGATACGCGAGATATCTAAAACAGAACCAAGTGTACAAGATGTAAACAAATTCACAAACTACACACAATTTGCTGAAAAAAAGAAAAAAAAATCACAAACTAATATATTTTTCTTCTTATGAGTGAAAAGACTGAGGACAGGATCAAAAAGAAAACTAGAACCTGCTGAAAAACATTAATGAAATAAAATAACACTTACATCTCTGGAGATTTAGACTTGTTTTTTCCATTAAAGAACTCTGGTAAAGCTCGTCTCTCTATTTCATGAATCCTGGACACACACACACACACACACACACACACACACACACACAGATTATAATGAATCTGATCTATCAGAATCAGAAAAGGGGTTATGGGGGGTGGGGTGGGGGGGTTATAGCACAGAGCACTGGAATGTGTCTTTTTGTCAGGTGCAAACAAACACACAGATACGGAATGTGTACACTTTTTAAATAAACTATAATAAATTAAATAAATACTGTATATTAGTCATTAGTTAAGAATAAACATTAATTTAGTTTCATACCAATAGTTATAATCAGTGTTTATTTATTAGTTTAGCTCAATTACTCCCAGCCGCTTCCACACACACACACACACACACACACACACACACACACACACACACACACACACACACACAGGATGTAATGAAACAGAAGTTCTTACGAGTTGTAGTCGAACCAGGCCGAATAGCTGGGAATGATGATGTGATGCGTTTGTTCGGTCACGTTATCTTCACCAGAGTCCATGAGACGGTTTATCTCCATTTTCCCCTGTTCATCATCATCCTGTAACACACACACACACACCTTTCTATTAGTCTCTGTAATTGTGATAAACTGCACTACCTTCATCAACTTCAGCTTCACACACTATACAATGCTTTGAGCATCTCTCTCTTTCTCTCACACACACACACGCGCGCGCGCGCACACACACACACACTCGATAAAATCTCTCACCTTCCCACCAGAACCCACAGAGCCGTCTTCCTGTTCATCTGAGAAACAGGCACACAGCGTGAGAGAGGCTTTAATGATACAGCAGCTCAGATTATTATTATTTTCACATCTATTGATCAGTTATTGTAAATCTGTTCAGATTACAGAGTGTAAGTGATGTATCTCCAAGTGTATGCAGACAGAGAGTTCTCTTACCCAGATCAGCCATGGTTCCTCCTTTAACCGGGGCGTTCTCACTGTCCTTCTTCTGATTCACTGCAGCAGCAACACACAGCTTACACTCAGTATTCATTCATTTCTGCTTCTTTACTTCCATACACTTGTTCTGAACACTTTTACCGCCTGCATGTTCATGTGTGTTTACTGTTTATCACTGGGCTTTAATCTCAGAGCAGAGCGTTCGAGTTATCAACAGCAAAATGCTCTTCAGGGGAGTGTAGGAGGAGAAAACACACAGATTCTAGCGTTCTGTACGAGGAGGTATTACAAACTTTCAGCTAGATTTGTAACACGCCAACAGATGGCAGCACAAGGCTGCACACACAGTCACAGGGAGCACCGACTTTCATAATCAGTATACCAAAAAACATCAAACATCATTTCTCACTGGACACATTTATTTAAATATTATATATATTAAATATTATTTATATCAAAGTAAAAAATGTGCTGTCCCAAACCTTTAATTAAATATGGGGAAATGGAAACATTGAGTGTGTGTGTGTGTGTGCGCACACGCGAGAGTGTGGTTGTGCTCTTACCATTCTTAGGCAGTGAAACCTCCTCCATTCCTGGAACAGGAGATGGATCCTCCATGTCCTTGGTGAGATCTTCGTCTTGCTCATCATCATCACGATGTCCTCTGCGTTTCCAGTGTGGCCCGGTGTTCCTAAATCCACAGAGACAAGTGTGAGAAGCATTCTAAACATTCCAAACTCTCTCTGTGTGTGTGTGTGTGTGTGTGTGTGTGTGTGTGAGAGAGAGAGAGAGAGAGAGAGAGAGAGAGAGAGAGAATACCCCTTCTTGTTGCCCTTCTTGCGGGACTCAGCGGGGGTGCTCGGGGGGGATGGGGAGCGACGCCTCTTCTTTCCTCCAGCCAGTGACTTTCGCTCCTTACGATCAGGTGTACGGGAAGACTGATCAGTAACCACGGCAACGGGATAACGGGATGAGGGATGAGAGAAAGAGCGAGAGAATGCGAGAATGAACGAGAGAATGGAACAGTCTTACACACAGCAGGGTGAAAAAGAGGAGGAGAAAGAGGAGGATGAGGAAGGGTGAAACAGATGGATGATGCAGAACTTTTCTACACACACACACACACAAGCGCTGCGTTCCAACACTGCTTTAACACACACATCTCAGTGCGAGTGTTTTCTACTAAATAAACACTAAGCTGCTCACAAATCTCTCCAAATGCACTACACTTTCTTTGTAAGATCTAAAGTGGTGATCAGTGTGGAGTTAAACGGTGCTGGAATCGGCAGGCGCACAGACCCGGCGAGTCGAGCGCTGAACACACCCAGCTCTGAGATCTCACCTCCTCCTCTTTAGGGAAGATGCGCTGGCGGAAGATCACCGGCTTCCTGTTCTCGTCTACTTCGTAATCTTCCTCGTTCATCCACTCGTTAAACGCGTCCGTGTCCATGACCCACTTGGCGTGCACCTGGAGCAGGTAACATCCAACAACAAGGTGAGCTTTTATTCTGTATCATACATAAACTAACAGGACAGAAAGAATGTGTTCTTCTGCAGAACAGCATCAATGATGCATTTAAATCCCATGTGCACCTCTTCACCCACATTTATACAGTACACACATCAGCCCAACACCCCCCCCCCCCGGGATAAAGCTCTCAGGGTAAACAGGACGTAGTGTGTGGAGTCTGTAGTGTGATCAGTCCAATCTTCTCACCCTCCACGGTTTCTCTGAGCTCGGAGGATCCTCAATCTCACCGTCCATGTCACTGGCAGAAACCCAGGTATCGTAACTGCTCACACACACAATAAAATGTGTATTTTACACACACACACACACACACACACACACACACACACACACACACACACACACACACACACACAGTGACTAACAAAAGAAGTTTCATTATAGAGGCGTGGAAGAGGATCCCAGCAACAACCTGTGCAGCTCTGGTGAATTCCAGGCCCAGGAGGATTAAAGCAGTGCTGGATGACAATCTGCTCACACAATATTCACACTTTGGACACGGTTTTGAAATGTTCACTGAGGGTGTACTCACTTTTGTTGCACATCGACTACTCTAAAATATATCCCAGTTTCTTTTCTATAGGATTTAAAAGATATAATACAATGCTCGCTTAAATGTGAGGGGTATACTTACTTTTGTGAGAGAACGTATGTACTAGTGATGGTAAGATTCAGAGTCGCATCAGAATAAATATTAACGATGTGAAAAAAGTGCGCATCAGATGAAAGTTGGCATTTGTATCACAATGAGTCGTTTTTAACATTTTGTTGGTAAAAATTGATTTATTTCTATATAATTATTAGTAAATGTGTTAAACGTATTGTTTATAAAGTGACTAATGATTTGATGAGGATGTCGATTTCTCGAGCGCGTTCTCTCAGCACTGCTGCTGCTACGTGAATATCAACACTACAGAGACCGAGGCGTGTCCTGAAAATCACAGACTACAGATTAACATGGCAGAGGCAGAGCTGTAACTTCCTGCACACGCAACAGGAACATGGGTTTATTTGATCTTTTTTACACTATAAAGGTGTGTGTGAAAGAGACACGAGTTAGAAATCAGAAGGTTTTTGAGTAAATTAATGATTTGTTGTTGGTCTGAACCAAAGAAATAAAAGTGATCATTCTGTACTTTATTAAATTGCAGAACAACTTATTCACTTCATTACGTTGTGTTGCGTTGCGTTGTTTTGATCGAAATGGAAATCAGATCACACTGCATCATAACAGGGTGAAATCACCATCACAGAACTGAATCAATAACAGAATAAACATGCTGAGACATCACACACATGTTCAGAGATGCTAACACTGCTAGCAAGAAGAAGGTAAAGTTCTCTTAGATAGAGCGTGTGTCTTTCAAGCCCTGAGTCATTTCCCCTTCAGTGACTCCATCACAAACTGTGTTTATCTCACTGGAGATCTGGATTTATTATTCAGATATACTCAATATATACTCAAACAGCCTGTGTGTGTGTGTGTGTGTGTGTGTGTGTGTGCGTGCGTTACACACCTGTCTGGATAATTCCCCCAGTGCACCAGCACCTGTTTGTCTTTGCGCATGACAGGACGCAGCCACTCCTCTAAAACACACACACACACACACACACACACACACACACACACACACACACACACACACACACACACAATAAGGAAATCCGTTTAAATAAGCACAGATCTCATACAATTATTCACTACATAATCAGCACATTGTTGTGTGTGTGTGTGTGTGTGTGTGTGTGTGTGTGTGTGTGTGTGTGTGTGTGATCTGACCTTCCTCTGTCTGAGCTGGAGAAGGATATATGAGATGTGTGGCTTTGGATTTGTCATCAGTGATGGATCCCTAATGAAAAGAGAACATGTACAATCAGAACTAAAAGCAGGACTTAACAGTGGACTCCTCACGTCCAGCTCACGTCCCTCACCTGATGTCTCTTAATGATGTCTTTCAGTTTGCCAGCCTGTTTTTGGTCCACGTCAGAAGCGATGTACACGTTTGGTCGAGTCAGACAGTTATTCTTCAGGACCATAGATTACAGAGAAACACACACACACACACACACACACACACACACACACACACACACACACACACACGTTTATCACCAGAGCTGAATTAAGCATTAAAAGTACATACCCTTACCACAACCTACAGCTCTCACACTCTCTCTCACACACACACACACACACACACACACACACACACACACACACACACAGTCTCTGTCTTACCTGTGCAAGAGTTTTCTCAATATTCATAAACATTTCCACATTTCTGTCCATCCTGGATGGATTCTGCAAATCAAATCGACGCCTGAGGGAACACACACACACACACACACACACACACACACACACACACACACACACACACACACACACACACACACACACACACACTGAGGAAAAATAAAAGCAAAAAAGTATAAAAGCAGCAGAAATTCCTGATTTTAGAGTCATGACTCACCATCCCTGTTCACTCTTGAACTTATAAGCAGATCCCAGGATGTGACACAGAGCTCCACCAGCTTTAAAGTCTAAAAAGCTCTTCGCCTAAACACAAAACAGACCAGACCATCAAATGTCAGCACTACAGAACATTTCCATACAGACCTGTCACAAAGTCTCCTTCTGCAAAAACATCTACAGATTCTTCTACTCAGATCTCTGAACACAGACGGGGCCGAGGCCATCAGCTCAGTCTGTGTGGACTTACAGGGAGTTTGGTGAGGGCCGGATTGCTCACTCGGCGTCCGAACGCATCCTCCTGGAACTGGAGCAGCTGAATCACCAGTCCAGCCAAAGATTTACAGGACGGAGAGTCGGCCTGAACATACTGCACATAAAGACATGATGTACGCTCATTTATAAATCACAATCAGTGTCACTGGACAAGTGTGTTAAAACACACAAGGGATTTGAACAGAGCTGCTGATGAGTTAAAAGAACAGACATGGATAACAACACTAAGCATTTATCTTACAAGACAATACAGATTTAATACGAGCTTGTTATACAGAGTATATGACGGATCAGGAGTGCAGGATTGTGCAAACAGCAGCAGAGTCATATATATATATATATATATACTGTATTAAATTCATGCATTAATGCTACCCACATTAGTTTATCATCAGGATGGTATCATATTTACAGTCTCTCTTTTATTACTGGTTATTTCTATTATAATGGCGATCTGGGTGTATAAATAAAACAGGTGGGCTGCGGTTTCTTCCCCCATCCATATTCTAAATAATAATAATCCCGCCTCCTGATCCAGGATTAGCCACAATCTCACGCAGACAACATCTTTATTGGGTAATGTTAAACCAATGTCAGCAAATTAACCAATCGGAGTGCAGCTGATGGATTGAAGGAGCCAATCCCGGCTCACAGGAGGCGGGCTCTGTCGGAACACTGATGAATAAAGCCTGTTTGTTGTTAGCAGTGTGCTAATTTCACATCGCTGACTGAAAACAAGCATCTGAAAAATTCACATCATAAATTAATCCTCTTTACAACTATTATTTTATTTGCTACGAGTTTCTTAGAACAAAACAAAGCACGAATTTATGAATTATTCAGAGAGTAAAAACAGGAGATTTCACTTAGCTAGGCTAGCGAATTCTGCTGTACTGTCCAATCTACAGAAGTGTCCAATCTACACAAGCGTCCGATCCAAACAATTAATTATCACAGACCTTTAATTCAATCTGTATAAAATCTATAAATAAAACACAAACAGACAAAAAAGACTAAACAAAAAACTTAATCAGAACTGTGCTCATTTTTGGTTTAGTGAATAAATGAGGTATTTAGATTATATTTTGTGTTTAATTAAACATTAATATTAATAATTAAAGTGCATTTTTACAGCTCAATACTATAATTTTCGGTTTAACGGGATTGTGTTAGGGCGGTTAACCCGGGCGGAAACCCAAACCGCAGCGTGCCCGGTGTAGAAGTGCACTAGAGTGCGCTCAGAGAGAATACATGACGTACCCTACTGTAGTGAACTACATGCCCATTTGGGACAAAGCCAATTCACCCATACAGCAGTTAGCATTAGCATTAACCGGCTAACCTTTTTGTAGTGTTTTCCGACCCACTGCCGAACCGTCTCGAGCTGCGAGACCGTCTCAGCGCTCTCCCAGAATTTAGCCGACGGGCCTCCGTCCTTCTTCCTGCCCACCGAAGCCCCGGGTCCCGCCTGGCCGGCCGCTGATCCCCCGGAGCCCGTGCCTCCCGCCGCAGTCGCCGCAGTTCCCGCAGTCGCCATTGTTTCCTCTCACAGCGAGACGCTACACCATGAAGCTCACCGTGCACAAACTTGGAGCACGAATCTGCGCGTGCGCGAGTTTCCCCCGCGCTCTCGCGATGCAATGATGTACGGTGAGGCGATTACGTCACCCGGAAAAAGGAAGTCAATACTTGGCGAGAATAACAATATATATATACAGTATATGAACAAGAGCGACATCTAGTGGACAAAATAGTTAAAATAATTATGGTTGCAGTAGTTGTGTTTGTCCACAAGGTGTCTCTGTAGACGAGTTTAAAGCCTCATATCTGCTGTAACGAGCTCCCTGATTAATAATCAGACCAATCAGCTGCAGCTGCTCATTATTACGCTGGAGCTTGGTCCAATCAAATGTCACTGCAACTAAACCAATCAAAATGTTCTATAATAAATCTGACGCTTTTAAAATAGAAGCTTTGTGGGTCTTCAGGACGTGTGCAGTAGTGAAGACGTGATCCTTTTGTGAGTAAACACTACTGTTAATGGCATCTCTTTTGTGGTGCAATTCTGTGTGGTTTTCCTCCTCTATAGTTGTGTGTTTCTTTGTTCTGTTAGTTTTGGAGTGAAGACTTTGGGCAGCATGAAGGCATCTGTGAGTTTCTTTCTTCTGATGCTTTTTGTGTGCTGTTTTGAGAGAAGGTTGAACTGTAGGAGATGCAGGTTCTTAATCATAGATGGATGATTTAATCATAACTTCTGTTTTCTTTTTTTTTCCTTCTAGATCTTTGTGTTCCTGATTATAATGGGTTAGTCCAGTTGAATCTCTTTACTTTAAGTGTTTATTGTGGTTTTGTGTTACTGTTCAGTGTTGTGTCTCTGTTGCAGGAGTTTTCTCTGAAGGTCAGGAGCTTCTGAATATCAAAGGTGAGTTCAGTTCCCCAGGTACTGCTTTAACCAGGATGTAGAGCTTCAAGATTGTAGACAACTTCTCTCTTTCAGTTTGTTACACTCAGTGGTTTAACCGTGACAGTCCTACTGGATTAGGAGATTATGAAACCCTCGACAGACTGAGAGAAGAATATCCAGGGATGATCTGCCTCAAACCTCTAACCATTGAAGCCACAACGCTGTCTGGTCTTCCAGCTTCAAGCACTGGACAAGTGTTTGTATAGTGAGTTTCCCTTCAGTTTTCTCAAAGCTGCAGGGTCTGTTCTCAGATCCAGTTTTCTGGATTTTTAGTGATTTCACGTTTTAGTTGGGTTTAAATTTCAGTACGTGGTTTTAACAATCTCTAGTGTGAATTGCAGGTTTATATGAATGCACTTGTTCTATAAAGCTGTTCCTGCAGTGGTGTGTATCCTGGTGTTCTGTCTCTCTTTCAGCTACGACACGGTACATGGTTTTGCCTGTGTGAATTCTCAGCAAAAACCTGGACCATGTCTGAATTATAAGGTGCGTTTTGGCTGCCCGTGTCCTTGGTCTCCGCTGCCCCTAAACATTTAATCTGTAAACCTGTTTAACTTTCATCTGTTACCCTTCAGAAATATTGTCTCATGTATAAACATGTGCAAGAACAAAGCTGTGACTTGTTTCTGGAACACATGAGCAGTTTGTATTTCCTGTAATGAAACTGATATAATAAAATAATTTGTTTCACAGCTCGTCTGATTCTTAACTTGCCTGTTGATCTTCTCTAAATTGGTCTTTGATTATGGAATGTATGTGTTCAAATTGTCACATGCAGTGAAATGCACTGTTTAACATTTAAACATGGAAAAATATGAAAAAAGGATAACAAAATAAATGTATATACAAGAGTTCTTGAAAGGTTGGCAGATAGTGACTGTACAAATGAAAGTGATCTAGTGTGATAGTTGTTAGTGTCCATGTGCAGTATCGGTGGTATGTACTGTGCAAGTTCAGAGTTAAGATGTCATTGTGCAGTGAAGGAAGTGAGACTGTGAGGTCCCATACTGTTTCCTGGTTTAAACTCTAAATGGCCTGCAGGAAGAAGCTCCTTCTCATTGTGTTGCTTTCAAGAAGCGGAAGCGCTTCCCTGAACATAGCGGAGAAGAGTCCAATGGGATGGCGGAGGTCCTTCACAATCGTCCTGGTCCTGCACCATGTGCTGTTGGTATCACGCAGGTCAGGGAGCTCAGTGCGGCTGGTACGTTCAGCTTCCTGCACCAGTCTCTGGTGGGCTGTCCTGCCTTGTGCTGTTACAGAAACAGGAAGGGCTTCTACCTGTCAGTACGCTCTCAATGGTGCAAGTGTAAAAACGTCCTTTACCACCTTGAGGGACTTCAAACTACCCTCTAAAGCATCTCAGATGGTACTGAAACTGCTGGACTTCTTCACCAGGGTGTTGATGTGACAGGACTAAACCTAGGTACCGGAAACTTTTTACTGGGGTCCCGTTGATTGTTTCTGTAACCCTGTATCATATGGTGAAATCGCCTACACATCAGGAGCTTTCGAGTTTGTAGTTCATTTCCTGCTCCACCAACAGCTGTGTCTCAGATATACAGCTTCTTTCTTGAGCTTGATCATGGCTTGTGACCCTCATATAACTTGGAGAGGATGGGGTTGTTGGGCAATAACAATGAAAAAGGGTTTAGTTAGAATGAATCTCTAGACCCCCAGGGCCCAATGCTGATTTTCTTCCGACCCTTTGATCAGTTTTGATAAAGTGCTGCTTGTAGGAGATTTTAATATTCATGTAGATGTAAATGATGCTCCAGGATTATCCTTTGTGGATTTATTAAACTCTTTTGGGGTTAAACAAAAAATCACCAGACCAACTCAATTTAATCCACACACTAGACTTAATATCATCCCACGGAGCAGACGTCACGGATATAGATATTTTACCTCAGAGTGATGACATCACAGACCATTATCTCACACTGTACACACTACTGGTAGAGCAGATTTGCAAATTTAAAAACAAAAACAACCCCAAGTTTTTCAGTATAGTAGCTAAATTAACAAATCAGGGATCTGAAAATTGTGTTCCATCACAGTTTACTAGTGAGGACTTTAGGAATTTCTCCACTGAAAAAATGTAAAGTATTCAAAAAACAATTGTGGAGGTCCAACCTCTGACAGCATCTCCTGATCCACCCTCACCTACAACTCCACATCTTCACTGTTTTACATGTACAGGACAGGAAGAGCTGTATGATATTACCAACGCCAAATCAACAATGTCAGTTAGATCCTATTCCAACTAAACTACTGAAAGAAGTGTTACATGCAGCTGGTGAGCCTCTTCTCAATATTATTAACTCCTCACTATCTTTAGGTCCCTAAACCCCTCAAGTTATCAGTTATTAAGCTCCTCATTAAAAAAACCTCATTTGGATCCAAACACACTATCAAATTACAGACCCATTTCAAATCTCCCATTTATGTGTAAGATTTTAGAAAAGATTTTCTCTGCACAGAAACTGCTCTAGTTATCACTAATGACCTTTTTTCTAGCTTCAGACCAAGGCTTCATCTTGCTGTTAGTTTTACTAGATCTTAGTGCTGCATTCGACACTATAGATCATGATCTTCTCCTGGTTCACTTACAGAATTACATCGGCATCCAGGGACAGGCATTAAGCTGGTTTAAATCCTACCTGTCTGAGCGTTCCCATTTTGTAGATTTTAATGGAGAGCTATCCAGGCTAATGCTAGTAAATTATGGTGTGCCACAAGGTTCAGTTCTAGGACCCCTGCTTTTTACAATATACATGCTTCCCTTGGGAAATTTTATTAGAGGGCATAGGATCAGCATCCACTGTTGATACCCAGCTATATATCTCCTCAAAATCAATTAGCTCGGATAACTGAGTGTATTAAAGAGTTAAAAGTTGTGATGACGCATAACTTTCTACTATTAAATTCTGATAAGACGGAGATTTTGCTCATTGGCCCAAAAACCAGCATACAGAAGCTCCAGCATTTCAACCTGCATATAGACGGATGTTCTGTAACCACTAGTTCAACAGTAAAAGACCTGGGAGTTATTTTAGAGCAACAATGTTTTGACCAGATTTGACCCTACAGTGCCTCCAGGTTTCTCACAAATCGCTAAAGTTCCTGGAAATGATATCTGATCTATAAAGTTTGATGTAATGTTGCAGATCAGACAGAAAATAGACTACTAACACATTTCAAATTAATTAAATACATTGTGTAAAATTCTGCCATGGAAGAGCTGGTGAAACTTCATTCCTTTCATTCCACACACACACACACACACACACACACACACACACACACACACACACACACACACACACACCTCCTGACATGAGTCCTTTGTACAACAGTGTGTGTTTTGATCTCGTGTGACTTAATTGGCCGCAGCCTCTTTAACAAACCAAATTAAAACACTAAGTATATGCAAATACTATAATATGCGAATGAGGTGTTTGTAATTATGGAATGTTGTTATGATGAAAGCAGTAAAGACGGATTTATAGTGAGATTGCATGAGAAATTATCTGAATTACTAAACACACCCTGAAGAATATGACCAATAAAACCTTGGAGTCTGGTTTTGGGTCTAAAAAAAAGAAGTCCTGCCACTTTATTCATGATTCTATCTAACTTTCTTTTCGGCTTCTCCCGTTAGGGGGCGCCACAGCGGATCCTCCGCACGTTTGATTTGGCACATGTTTTACGCTGGATGCCCTTCCTAACGCAACCCTCTCCAATTTATCCGGGCTTGGGACCGGCACTAAGAGTGGCTGGGGATGGTTCCCTGACCGGGAATCGAGCCCGGGTCGCAGCGGTGGGAGCGCTGCATCTTAACCACTAGACCACCAGGGGACCTTATTCATGATTCTATCAATCTTCAGAAAAGCATTAAAACAGATACAAAATATCAGCTGATCCACCTCTGGCTTTGGAAGATTCTTCACTCCTGATGATGGGACTCAGTATGAAGACGAGGAACCTTGGAACTGTGAGGAGACACCATCAGGCTCTACCCTCCTAAATCCATCCCCACACCTGGATCTCGGGTCAAAGGTTTAGATCAAGGCTCAGCTGTACATTACATATATAATTGTATATTTATACACCTGTATATTCACGTACATCTGAAACACTTCCATTTGGTGTCTGAAGAGTGAAGTTTATACGCTGATCCTAGAGCTCTGACACGCTGCCAGGAATTACACTGACTTTATTCTGAGCTTCCTATCAAATTCATCAATCAGGAATAAAGTATATCCTACCCAGGAGAGAATGGTGATCAGTATGGGGTAGTAAACTATAATTTATTAGTTTAACACAATACAGTACACCATTCAGCGAAACAGAGCAATTTATATTTATGTAATGTATAAACTTTACAGTATATATGCATGTGGCAGTGAGGCACATGCACGAGCGTTTGTGAGTTTAAATAAAAGTTAAA
>NC_139598.1:18838148-18848148 GCF_946808225.1 Silurus aristotelis | reverse complement strand
GCACTTTCATTGTGTTTATCTTTCATTTACACAAATCTACACTGTATAATAATCCATTTATTATTGCTGTAACGAGGAAAACGATAAAGCTTTAATATAAAGCTGCACTACTGCCAGAGCTGCTGTTATACAGGATTAATCACCACCTTCTGACCAATTACAACACAGGATTAACCTGCGCTGTGATGTTAATAAGACTGAGCTCTGAGCTCGGAGAACACAGAGGTTATAGACAGAAACGATCACAGAAACACTTGAGCAGCAGTAGAGTCGCAGGTTGGACTCGTGAAGCTGGTGTTTGCTTCCTGTTGCCTCCAGCTGCTCGACAATTTACAGTTTAACGGTGTGTCCTGACTGTGTTACGACGGCCCTCATGGCCACAGCGTTGGTAATAAAAGCAGAAATGTGCTATCGATTCTTTCCTTGTTCTGGTGGAATCCTGGTGCAAAAATCCAAAATATACATGTCGCAGAAAGACTGCAATAAGTTGCACTTCTAATCAGCCAGTTAGCTAACTCGTATGCTAATCGGTAATTGGCTGATTAGCTAGCAGGATCTTATATTATAATATCATAATCAGAACCATCTTAAAACACAAGATCGTTTAGAAAAAGTTATTTTTATCCATTAGCATAAATTTAAATAAGAGATTAGCATTGTAACTTAGCTCAGGTGTGTAATATTAACCAGTGAGATAACGATAACGCTGTGCTAATGCAGGCTTTTAAATAAACATTACAGCTGCTATAAAATGTGAACTGGATGATCTGAGGAACGTGAAGCAGCACCGCTCAGTACTGCATGCTCTCAACTTCTTCTCTGCGTGGAAACGAGACGTTTGCTTCACGCTAGTGAGAGCGTTAGCTGTGCTTATCTGAATCATTAATGACACGAGCGTGTTTAGCCTCCAGCGGCTTCTAGGCACCTCGACCTCCTCACATCACAGCGTAGTCACGTCAATTACACCAGCATTCCTTCTGCTGCACCTCAGCACGGCTGTGTGGAGGTCACTGAGGAACATCTCACAGCAGATACGTGGAGATAAAAAACCTCATCTGAACATAAATATAGCGACGGTTCAAAATGAACAACATTTGGAATCAAATAAAGTGCAGCCCTGTGGTGATGCTGGACAGCTTTCAGAGCTCCATCTGTCCATTCTGAGAGGTTCTTCTCATTTATCTGAATTTATCCAAAACTGATTATATCAGGGGTAAAAGATCTCATGTGCCCAGATGATGAATAAACACTGGAATTAATATCTGACCTTTTATTAGCATGATTCAGTTCATCTTCATTTACATTTACATTCATTAATTAGAACATACTTTCAGCACAAAATGATTTATTGTTGGAAATCGAAATATTTGATGTATTTTATATTAAATAACATATGACTTTGTCCTTCTGTAGGCTCTCAGAGCCACGTCTGTCCTTCTGCTTCACCATCCTATCATGCTGCTTTTGAATCCTGCATTCTGATTGGTCAGAAGGTGTTGATTAATTTTCTATAACAGCTGTTCTGACAATAGTGCAGGTTTATATGGTTTATACACCACACACACACACACACACACACACACACACACTCTATTCTATGAACATTCTATTAGCAGCGTTCAGGTCAGATCCATCAGGGTATCTCTGGATTTGTTTTGAAGCTCTTAACTGACTGCTTTATATTTGTTGTTGTGTTTATTTGTAATTAAAAATCTACCCTTTGGTTCTATTCTGAGTTTTTTTTTTTTATTGCAAGTCTTGAGGCTCCTCATGAAGCTGTCTGATTAGTAACACCAGCAGCAGCTGAGCGCAGCCTCCATCCTCCATCGCTCCTCTGAATCTCCCTCACCGTTTAGCAAATTAAGAGCACAAATCCAGCCGGAATCCCATAATAGTCAGAAAGAGGGATCACCCCGGGCCGTAATTAACGCCCTGACGGAGGGAGCAGAGACGAGAGCTTCTCACGAGATGCTGAGCTTTTTCTCAGGGGAAAGAGAAACTTCTGAAGGGCTTCAGATAATCATGCCAGATCTCGAGAGGGAGCAACACCGTCTCTAATGACGGCCAATTAGCAGCGCTGTTAGTGTTGAGTTTTTTTTGGTATTCGGAACGCTCTTTTAGACGTGGATGTTTTCCAGCTTCGGAATTCATTCGGGTGAAAATTCAGTTTGGCACGGCTTACTCAGCAGGAATAAATTCACACCATTCACCTTCACTGTTGATTTGTGTAAAGCTGCTTTGAGACAATGTCTGTTGTGAAAAGCGCAATACAAATAAACTTGACTTGACTTGACTTGACTTAAAAATGTGCGTCGTCCAGGCGAGAGATGTGTTTGGTTTCTGGGGTTAGGGTCAGGCTAATAGAGAGGAATATAATGGAGGTTCTATCAGAAAGTTTGATGATTCGCTCTGTTCACAAGTACGTTATTTATCTAAATTTCCACACGGTCACCTTCAAAATAGTGTCTTTACACAGTAACACAGAGCTCCCAGTGTTCTTCTGGAACGTGTTCAGGAAGTCTTCTTTTTGAAGCATGTCGTGCATCTTCTGTTTTTCATGACGGATCTCCACAACGGTGTCAAAACGGTGACTTTTGAGTTTTATCTTCATCTTCTGAAAGAGGGCAAAGTCTGCAAATCTAGTGAGTAGGTGAGTGCAGAAGTGAGATCGTGTGGATCGTTCTCCGATGATCATCATGCACGAGTGTCTGAAAGGTCAAAGGTCCTCCTGATCTCTCATCGTCTTCCAGTGATGTTTTTCTATTTGTGAAGCGCAGCTTAAAACATTTCGAACGACTTGTCCCGGTGTCGCCGTACGTCAAACGTCTCTGTGGCAGATTTGTCCAGTTTCACGCAGAATTTCACGTTTGCTCTTCAAAGTCTCCAAACTTTATGATACCACCTCATACATACAGAAGGGACGTGTGTGGCTACCGGATTAGCGTCAAGTTTTAGATTAATTAAAATTGTTATTTAAAAATGAAGGATACTCAAGAACAAATAAATATCTCCAGCCTTACCCACACACACACACACACACACACACACACACACACACACACACAATGAGGTAAGAGAAGAATGCAACCTGCACACAGTAAAAATAGATGTGTATTTTCAGGGTTTTGGGTTTACTGATGTACACACTGCCTCCAGTTCATCATCACTGAGGAAACACAGCTCACAGGAAGTGTTTGAGGTAATGATGGAAAGATTGCAGCTGTGACCACGATGTGTCCCCAGATATCAACACAAAAATCAACATATTTTCTACAGTTAAAGAGAAAATTTTTTTATCTCAACATGTCCATGGTGTACATGATAAACATTTCAGTGATGCTGACCTTCAACCTTCAACCTGTAACCTCCAGGTGTTCTGTAGGAGTTTAATCACAGTTTCTCTGGAACTTCTTCCTTTATGAAACTGATGATCATGTGACCCTGGAATGATTGACAGCTCCATACCAGTTATGAACTCTGGGATATTAAGTGCCCTGCACTAAAGCTCCGCCTCCTCCCGTGTGTCACGTCACTAACGTTCTGCCCCACTGCTCTCACCTTCACTCCATTTTCTCGTTTGAAAGCCGAGCTGATTGATGGGGACCTGCATGGTTTCTCCGCTGTATCTTGAAGATCCCCTGAAGCAGTGTAACCCATCTCAAACACATCCCTGGCCTGCTTTTACTCCTGATGATCATCTCAGCTCATTCAGTGGAAATGTTTTGTCTCTGTCGTCACCTCCTCAATCGCTCTGTCTCGGATTTTAAATCCAGATGTGCTCATCTTGTGATTTAGAATGAAAGGAGCAGATGTGGTTTTGAGTGTTGTATCTGAGACTGTTCGACGTTTGTCCTCCTCATGTTTGTACAGCGACTCGTCCGTGTGCAGAAGGTAAACAGAGAGTGATTTAATGAGAGGAACTTTTCAGCATCAGGTCACGTTTTATTCGTTACAGTAAATATTCGCCGTGTGGACGCCGTCCTGGAATGTTCATTAAAAGGCTCCACAAACAGAAGGAATAATAATTAGACTGATATAAACGGCCTCCTACGCCGTAACGCCGCCGAGAGAACGCTTTTTTCAGCACTTATCACAACTAATAAACATCATACCTCACTAACGAGACTCCATCATCCCTCACCAACATGAAGAAACACCGCCGAGGGAGAAGACCGGCTGTGTCTCAATTCACACCCTGAGCCTTTAAAGTCATTATATTAGTCATTATTGAACAGCTGTTACACAGTATGTGTGTCCACACTGGGGCCCACCCTCATGCCCACCTCATACCCTGCTCTGAGCCCACCGCCTTAGTCCACCCTGAACTCTCACCCTGATTAGATCCTGAACTCTCACCCTGAGGAGATCCTGAACTTCCACCCTAAGCTCATGCTAAGTCTCATCCTGAGGCCAGATTAAGCATTAATCACCAACCTAAACTCACCCCATGCTCTGCTCTAAGCCCCACCCCTTGTCCTGCACTCTGCCCACCCGACACCCTGAATTTGTAATTAAGCCCCGCCCCGATCCTGGCTGTGTTCCAAATGACAGTGTTAGTTACAAGAATGTGTATTAGAGGGGTATTGCACTCATCTCTGTGTGTGTGTGTGTGTGTGTATGTGTGTGTGTGTGTGTGTGTGTGTGTGTGTGTGTGTGTGAGAGAGAGAGAGAGCAGGATGATTATGTAAATGCAGGTGAAAAGGTAATTATGCAGATGAGAGTGTGGGAGTGTGTGAGAGAGAAAGAGAGAGAGAGAGAGAGAGAGAGAGAGAGAGAGAGAGGGAGAGAGAGAGAGAGAGAGAGAGAGAGAGAGAGAGAGAGAGAGAGGGAGAGAGAGAGAAAGGGAGGGAGAAAAAAAAGAGCGAGAATTGAGATCTTCTAAATGCTCATGAAGCTGTGATCAGGATGAAACCTGCACTGTTCCTTGTGTGTTTATATAAACATATCAAGTGGCCATTTCTCTCTCTCTCTCTCTCTCTCTCTCTCTCTCTCTCTCTCTCTCTCTCTCTCTCTCTCTCTCCCTCCCCCTCTCTCTCTCTCTCTCACTCCTTCCCTCACTCTCTCTCCCTCTCTCTCCCTCTCTCTCTCTATAACTGCACTATCCCACAAAACTGTTGACTGAAAGTCGCCTTCACAGTGTTGGATTTATTTTCTGTTTTTTCCTGAATTTATGTCAGGAAAAGACGGAATCTAAAGAGGACACACACACACACACACACAAACACACACACACACACACACAAACACACACACACACACACACACACACACACACACACACACACACACACACACACACACACACACACACACACACACACATCAGGGAGATTTGAGAGTCCAGTTGGTGACATTTTATGCCTCCTGCATTTAAATTTCCCAAAACTGAAACGTCACATTGGAAGGAAAAGGACACAGATGCTCTCAGTGCTGGAGCAAAACCATTATCTCCTCCCACCATTTTTCCGATCATCTCCTCCCATAATCTCCTCCAATCATCTCCTCCCATCATCTCCTCCCATCATCTCCTCCCACCATCTGCTCCCATCATCTCCTCCAATAATTTCCTCCCACCATCTCCTTCTATCATCTCCTCCTATCATCTCATCCCGCGATCAACACAAAGATCTTTTTAACTCATGACACTGTTACAGATTTCACTTAATCACGTCATCACTCCATTACATCACTTCATCACCACATCACTCCATTACAACATCACTCCATCACATCCTCACTCCATCACATCCTCACTCCATCACATCCACACTCCATCACATCCTCACTCCATCACATCCTCACTCCATCACCTCCTCACTCCATCACATCCACACTCCATCACATCCTCACTCCATCACATCCTCACTCCATCACCTCCTCACTCCATCACCACATCTAAAGTGTAGTAACATCCTCCCTTACACCTTCTCACAAACTCTCTCTCTTTCTTTCTCAGTCTCTCTTTCTGTTCATCTCTTAGTCTGTCTCTCACTGAAGTGTGTGTGTGTGTGTGTGTGTGTGTGTGTGTGTGTGTGTGTGTGTGTGTGTGTGTTTCAGGCCCTGGTGTGTGTTTATTCTTATCCATCTGCTTCTCTCCCACACACATTATTTGTCTTTCTTCTCCTGTGTTTCTCCTATCTATCTATCTGTCTGTCTGTCTGTCTGTCTGTCTGTCTGTCCGTCCGTCCGTCCGTCCGTCCGTCCGTCCGTCCGTCCGTCCGTCCGTCCGTCCGTCCGTCCGTCCGTCCGTCCGTCCGTCCGTCCGTCCGTCCGTCCGTCTGATCAGTAATAAATCTCGCCTTCTGAAGTTATTAGAAATAAAAGATTAATTTCAGTGTGAAGCTCAAAAAGAGTTCATTTGTTTGTTTGTTTATTTGATTTTATTGTTGAATCTGGAAAATGTCCGGCATTGTAATAAATCATTTCATTTCATTGTTCAGTATAAAAGCAAATTGCAAAAATTCAACATCAAACATCAAAGTTCTGAAGAATTGTAAGCTACGCCCCCACATGAGGAACGGACCAATGAACATGGCAGATGGCAGAAAATTAAGAATCTTTTCTTTTAAACTAAAATGTCTTTCAATTATTAAAGTTATTCTCAGTTGCTTTGCAGCGTTTCTCAGATCAGAAATCATTTTCTCAAACTCACTCGTTCATCCTCCACATCATTTACTCACTTGTGCTCATCATAAAAACATTTTCTCGCTGATTTGATCAGATTGTGAATGTTTTTGTGCATTAATGAATACAGACAGAACACAGAATTCTACATTCTGAAAACGGATCAACAAAGAAATAAACAAACACGTGTACAGTAAAAGTGTGAATTCAGTTCGGTCTCCAAAACACTGTTTATATCAAGAAACACTGAAACTGTGCAGCATCATACTGATAACATGAATAAACATTTTCATGATTTTGTTTGTGAACAATGACGAAGAGACTTTTTCATTCTGATGGGAATGAGATTTTCACCGACACAAAGATTTACTTTTAAGAGATAAACTGAGGATTTTGAGAAAAGTTCAGGCTTTTGCAAGAAATCCAGTGTATTGTGCTGTTTGTACACGTTGTTTTGAGAAATGCACTTTACTGAATTACAAATATTAAAGATGATTCGAGAAACGAATCCAAAACAACTGAGAAAAACTGTTAATAGATGTCGAGGTACTGATAGTTATTGATGGAACTATTCGCTATCAGCAAAAGGCCATACTGATATTTTTTCCGGGTTCCAGTCCGCCGTCATTACCAGAGCAAAATTGTACAAAATAATAAACGAATCCTGCATTAGGAGGCAAAATAAATGTATTTAAAATCATAATAAAATCTCCACAATAATGCTGGTGGTCACCCCATTAAAGAGAAGAGAAAAATGATGTGGCCCTCACAGAAAACAGTTTGGGGCCCCTGATGTAAAGTTACTCGAATAAAGAGTTTTTTTGTTCTAACTGTGAGATTGTGATAAATGTATTTTTTTTCTTTTGTTACACACTTTGACAGCACCTTCTGCTGGACCGGAAGACACTGTGAGTGTGTTTGTGTGTGTGTGTGTGTGTGTGTGTGTGTGTGTGTGTGTGTGTGTGTGTGGCTCTGTAAGCCCTGCAGGTCATGAGCAGTATAAGGAGCCCATTTGGACAGGATGTGGAGAAACAGGGCATCAAACTGCCGAAGAAATGGAACGACACCAACAATAAGGTGAGACTCGTCTGGTCCAGAAGGTTCCTCTCATCGTGAAGCTGTTCTGGCTTTGTGCTTCTTTCAGTTTTCTGATATTGAGAATATTTCAGCTTCTAACGCTCAGAAGAAACTGAGCAGAACACCATCTCGGTAATAAACCTCTTTTAAATATTCAGTTCTTTAGAGAAACTGAAGACATGTTTAATTTCAGGATTTAGTGACACTTCAAAGGGTTAAACAGTTGAAAATTAATATTTCGTGACCTTCTGCTTTTACTGTGGATTTTATCACTGCAGATCCCCACAGACCGGACCATGGCAGTGGGAGGGGGCGTGGCTGTGGGAGGAGGGGGCGTGGCTGTAAGTGGAGACTCGTCAGAGTTTCCCCGAAAGCGTAGACAACGTTACGTGGAAAAAGACGGCAAATGCAACGTTCATCACGGTAATGTGCGCGAGACGTATCGCTACCTAACGGACATTTTCACTACGCTGGTGGACCTGAAGTGGCGCTTCAACCTGCTGGTGTTCACGCTGGTCTACACCACCACGTGGATCTTCTTCGGGTTGATCTGGTGGCTCATCGCGTACATCCGTGGTGACCTCGAGCACACCGATGATGGAGAGTGGACACCGTGCGTGGCCAACCTCAACGGCTTTGTCTCGGCATTCCTGTTCTCCATTGAAACAGAGACGACCATCGGCTATGGCTACCGCGTCATCACAGAGAAGTGTCCTGAGGGGATCGTGCTGCTCCTGGTGCAGGCAATCCTGGGCTCCATCGTCAACGCCTTCATGGTGGGCTGCATGTTCGTGAAGATCTCACAGCCCAAGAAACGTGCTGAGACTCTCATGTTTTCGCAGAACGCTGTTATTTCCATGCGCGATAACAAACTGTGCCTGATGTTCCGTGTAGGAGATTTACGCAGCTCGCACATCGTGGAAGCGTCGATCCGAGCCAAGCTGATCCGTTCCAAACAAACAAAGGAAGGAGAGTTCATCCCGCTGAATCAGACCGATATCAACGTGGGGTTCGACACCGGGGATGACCGGCTTTTCCTCGTGTCTCCTCTCATCATCTGTCACGAGTTTAACGAGAGCAGCCCGTTCTGGGACATTTCACAGGAGCAGCTCGCACGGGAACAGTTCGAGATCGTTGTCATTCTCGAGGGAATGGTAGAGGCCACAGGTGAGCTGTGTGTCTGAGCTTTAGCCTAATGCTATACAAAAACGTGTGTGTGTGTGTGTGTGTGTGTGTGTGTGTGTGTGTATGTGTGTGTGTGTGTGTGTGTGTGTGTGTGTGTTTGTGTGTGTTATGCAAATTAAATAATGTTATGAGATTTTTTCGTAACATTAATATTAATATATATATCAGGGCTGTAATTTCATTTTACTGCCACAAATTTTATTAACGCACAATTAACGCAGCACACAATTCAGTATGACCATTTTTATAAAAGAATAAAGTCATTAAATATAAAAGAAATAAAATAAAATAAAAACCTCCAGCACAACACACATTCAATAATGACGTCCTTTCATTACTCAGAGATAAAAAATAATAAACCGAAAATATTCTTTTTTATCACTAAACATTTATTTTATCGATGCGCTGAGTCTCAAATCAGCAACAAAACCCAGCACCCGGCAATTAAATCTGTCCGTGTGGAAACATAGCAAAGGTGTCCTGATGATTAAAACACCATCATTACTTTAAAACATTTACAATAATATTTAGTCTTCATCTCTATACTGAGTTCGGTTTCACGAATAATAAACATACATTTGCATAAAGCATCAATATTCGTCCATTCACATGTGGATTAGAGAATAACATTTTTATTTAAGGTGCATTTAGAACAGATACAAATGTGAAATTAAGTTGTGATTAATCACGAGAACTCGCACTAAACCCCTTTTATAGTCTGTAGTGTTTTTAATGGGAATTGTAATGTTTTAGTAAAAACTGTAGTGATGAAACTTTGTGGGTCTTTACTGGTAATTTTGTTGCCCTTTACTGGTGGACTGTTATGTTTGATACCATTACACATCAGTAGACCCCATTTGGCAGATCACATGAGGGTCTTTACTGGACACCATTAGAGACCATTAGTTATTAAAGATGTTTCTATGTGATTTTTTTTCTTTGGAATTGATGATTAATGATTTAATGATAATGATAATAATAATAATAATAATAATAATAATATGATCATTGTTTTATGATGGTACGGATTGTTTGTTGTGGTATTTGTATTGGAAACCGTTACAATTTCCATAAAAGTTCCTGTTGTTTTTTTCAGCAGGATCTCTGTAATGCA
>NC_139598.1:18810648-18833148 GCF_946808225.1 Silurus aristotelis | reverse complement strand
CACACACACACACACACACACACACACACACACACACACTCCATTCTCAGCATTCTCCTACTGATATACCCCATGTCCCTCCTCTGCACATGTCCAAACCACCTCAATCTCACCTCCCTCACCTTGTCTCCAAAACGTCCTACATGCGCTGTCCCTCTAATAAACTCATTTCCAAACAGAATCCACTTTCTGTGAATAACAAATTAATACAAACACACACACACACTCTCTCCTTCCATCATATTCATATATAAATGTGGGGTGTTTTAGAGATGAAAGAGTTTATTATTTTGTCCAATATGTTGATATACAGTGAGGAAAATAAGTATTTGAATACGCTGCTATTTTGCAAGTTCTCCCACTTAGAAATCAATGGAGGGGTCTGAAATTGTCATCGTAGGTGCATGTCCACTGTGAGAGACATAATCTAAAAAAAAAAATCCAGAAATCACAATGTATGATTTTTAAACTATTTATTTGTATGATACAGCTGCAAATAAGTATTTGAACACCTGTCTATCAGCTAGAATTCTGACCCTCAAAGACCTGTTAGTCTGCCTTTAAAATCTCCACCTCCACTACATTTATTATCCTAAATTAGATGCACCTGTTTGAGGTCATTAGCTGCATAAAGACACCTGTCCACCCCATACAATCAGTAAGAATCCAACTACTAACATGGCCAAGACCAAAGAGCTGTCCAAAGACACTAGAGACAAAATTGTACACCTCCACAAGGCTGGAAAGGGCTACGGGGAAATTGCCAAGCAGCTTGGTGAAAAAAGGTCCACTGTTGGAGCAATCATTAGAAAATGGAAGAAGCTAAACATGACTGTCAATCTCCCTCGTACTGGGGCTCCATGCAAGATCTCACCTCGTGGGGTCTCAATGATCCTAAGGAAGGTGAGAAATCAGCCCAGAACTACACGGGAGGAGCTGGTCAATGACCTGAAAAGAGCTGGGACCACCGTTTCCAAGGTTACTGTTGGTAATACACTAAGACGTCATGGTTTGAAATCATGCGTGGCACGGAAGGTTCCCCTGCTTAAACCAGCACATGTCCAGGCACGTCTTAAGTTTGCCAATGACCATTTGGATGATCCAGAGGAGTCATGGGAGAAAGTCATGTGGTCAGATGAGACCAAAACAGAACTTTTGGGTCATAATTCCACTAAACGTGTTTGGAGGAAGAAGAATGATGAGTACCATCCCAAGAACACCATCCCTACTGTGAAGCATGGGGGTGGTAGCATCATGCTTTAGGGGTGTTTTTCTGCACATGGGACAGGGCGACTGCACTGTATTAAGGAGAGGATGACCGGGGCCATGTATTGCGAGATTTTGGGGAACAACCTCCTTCCCTCAGTTAGAGCATTGAAGATGGGTCGAGGCTGGGTCTTCCAACATGACAATGACCTGAAGCACACAGCCAGGATAACCAAGGAGTGGCTCTGTAAGAAGCATATCAAGGTTCTGGCGTGGCCTAGCCAGTCTCCAGACCTAAACCCAATAGAGAATCTTTGGAGGGAGCTCAAACTCCGTATTTCTCAGCGACAGGCCAGAAACCTGACTGATCTAGAGAAGATCTGTGTGGAGGAGTGGGCCAAAATCCCTCCTGCAGTGTGTGCAAACCTGGTGAAAAACTACAGGAAACGTTTGACCTCTGTAATTGCAAACAAAGGCTCCTGTACCAAATATTAACATTGACTTTCTCAGGTGTTCAAATACTTATTTGCAGCTGTATCATACAAATAAATAGTTTAAATATCATATATTGTGATTTCTGGATTTTTTTTTTAGATTATGTCTCTCACAGTGGACATGCACCTACGATGACAATTTCAGACCCTCCATGATTTCTAAGTGGGAGAACTTGCAAAATAGCAGCGTGTTCAAATACTTATTTTCCTCACTGTATATGATAAATTCTGATGTCACACTGATTGAATATAAATCACCTACAGAATATAAACACAGGGATCATCAGCAAAAGGTTCCCAAACTGTGGTTTAGTTGTAGTTTTAATGGTCAGATCTCAGCTTTGGAATGTGATTGGACAAAACTAATCAGACTGCTGTGTTTGTCTTCATCTCACTGACATGAATTTTTTTTACCTATAAATCCCAAAGGCTAAACCCCTTACAGTTTCGAGGTCTGACCTTCTTCATTTACACCAGCCAATAACATATACAGGTTTTGGCACTGCACCTTAAATATCAGCTTTAAAGTGTGAGAGAAACAACAATCTTACACCACTGTATTTCATTCCAGTAACATATAGTTTGTATTTTAGGAAATTTGGAGGACGTCGATTGTTTCTCGAAGAATAACCATACGGGCCTTTGTGTCTATTTTATTTCTCTATCAGAAATTCAAGAGAGACACAAAAGAGAAATGAACTGGACACCTGTAATTCCTTGATCCAGGCATATCATGGTTTTAAACAGTCATTTGATGAGATGTGAGCAACAAATGCTAAAAGATGCTAGAAGTTTACAGTCCTGAGGTACTGATCAGAACAAATCAGACTGAAGGCAAAATTCTCTGGAGTGTAATTTGATTCATCAAACTTTAAATCTGAGACCTAAGTGTTTTCATTAGACCACACAATAAGATAAGATTTTGGATTTACACAATTTGGAAGCTCCATTTTAGCTGTAAAAGAGAAATAAGAGACAAACTGGAGTGGTTATGATGGATATTTTTGACATTAAATAATAGTTGATTATGACAAGTTTTATCCACTGATTGTGTTCATCTGGTGGTTATAGGTTTTCACATTTTCTTGGGTGAAAGTCGCCCCCTTGTGGTCACTATTATGTAAATAGTAATTATAGGATTCAAAACACAACGTGAAGCAGAACACAATCATTTACTCACAAAGAGAAAAAGGGAGAAAACCACAGGCAGCTCCAGCAACGAATACAATTAATTTACACCCGTTTCTTTTTTTTTTTTTTTTACCTAAAACATTTATAAATAAAGGTTGGATATTTGAGAAGTTTTTGTTCAGTTACATTCAATAATTTGATTTGTTTGATGATTACCTTCTGAAAACACACACAGAACATGAACACAGAGCAACTCAACACCCCCTCCCCTGAAATAAATAAACAAATGAAAAAAATAAATAAATAAATAAAATTATATATATATATATATATATATATATATATATATATATATATATAAATAAAATACAAAAATAAAACTATAAATAAAAGTAAAAACACTTTTCCCCGAATGGTTCAACATCGTTCACTCAGTAGAAGTGCAGAACCTCGAGTTTTAAAAGATTCTGGTAAAAGTAAAAGTTCTGACTGCACTTTTTCACTCAAGTTAAAGTAAAGAAGTTTGTGCTTTAATAAAAAGGAGTTATTACCTGTTTAAGTGTCACGCTGATAAATAGACGTCATTAATATCACGGCTGTCAATTGATTAGAATATTTGATAGTAATTAATCACATGATTGTCACGAGTTAACTCACGATTATTCATACATTTGTATCTGTTGTAAATGTAAACCTTAAATTAAGTTTTTAGATTAAGTTTATTATTAGTGCAACCAAACTCAACATAGAGCATGACGAAAAAATATTCTTGTAAATGTTTCCACACGGACGGTTTATGAGGTGACATCGGAGAAACTGTACCTCCTCTAACTTTCATACAGAATCAGAGAAGTTTTGTATTCGATGTGAACTGGTTTATCTGCTTTTCTCTGCTGCGAATGTGCTTATCTAGTCCTCTTATTTAGTATACTTAATGCTTGTTGGAGGCAGATGATCCTCAGTGGTGACCCCCTAATGAGAATAAAAAATATGATGTTCTCCAATGTTCCTACAATTCACACAGTCCATGACTGAGAGCGAGACAAACACTGCAGTGCAAATCTGCCATTTCCATCCAATGTTAAATCTGAAGGTCTATCTCAGGAGCCTCCATCTGCAGGACTTATTAGGATCATTTAGGAGCCACACCTGATGTTTAATCGGTTCATCATGTGACCTGATTGGAATAAAATCAGACTTTAAAACACCAACTAAAAAACACCAATAATAAGACAAGCTTTTTTCTGATTATTTTTTATTGCCATCAAGTGAATGGTGTTTTGAGTTTTTCCTCCTCAGCTGAGTCCAAACACTTCCTCGAATATCCTGTAAGGTTCCTGCAGCTCTGCGTGTTTGTACACCGGTGCGATTAGGTTCTGCTCTGCAGAAGGAGCGAATGTTTCAGCTTTTCTGTGCTCACTATCTGGCGTCAGTGAGTCACGTTCAGAATCTGGCAGCAGTTTTTTATACACACCAACCAGTGTGGGCGGAGTCTCTGGTGTGGTCTTTCCATGCTTGTCCTCTGGAGTCAGTATTACATGCTCATTATCTACAATCATTGGTCTTTGCTCACTTTTTAGCAGTAGATCTTTGTGCTCACCATCTGGCGGCGGCAGTCCGTGCTCACCATCTGGCGGCGGCAGTCCGTGCTCACCATCTGGCGGCGGCAGTCCGTGCTCACCATCTGGCGGCGGCAGTCCGTGCTCACCATCTGGCGGCGGCAGTCCGTGCTCACCATCTGGCGGCGGCAGTCCGTGCTCACCATCTGGCGGCGGCAGTCCGTGCTCACCATCTGGCGGCGGCAGTCCGTGCTCACCATCTGGCGGCGGCAGTCCGTGCTTGCTCTCCAGTGTAGGTGTTTCTCCCCATGTGATCTCTCCATGCTCGTCATCGGGTATCAGTATTTTGTGCTCACTATTTGGCATGAGCGTTTTGCGTGTACTCTTTGGCGTGAGTAATCCCTGCTCAACCTCTGGTGTAGGTGTATCCTCCAGTGTGATCTTTCCATGATCACTCTCCTGCGTCAGTACTCCTCTCTCACTATCTGGCATCAGTAGTTCGTTCTCGCTCTCCAGCAGGTGTTCTCTCGGTGGTGTGACGGTTCCATCCCCATGCTCTGACGCGAACGTCCTCTCCAGACTGGTTGTTCCGTAATCTCTGTCAGACAGAAAAAGTTTCTGTTCAGGCTTCGGGGTGAAGATTTCCGTGATGCTCTGTGTTGGGTTTTTACTCTTTCCCTCTGGGTGTTGCTCCACTAAAGTCCCAAATTCACTCGTCAAAGGTTGGATCAGTGCTGCACACAAAAAATATCACCATTAATCTGCATTTCATGGAACGCTCAGATATACATTTAGCAGCTCAGGGGTTAAGGGCCTTGCTCAGGGGCCCTGAGAGTTCCAGTTTGGGGATTTGAATTTAAAAATTTCTGAGCCAAAGTCCAGCACCTTCACCACTAAGCGATCAATTTTCTTTTTTTAAGCCAAATATCCACAAGTATTACAGCTAGCTCACTATTCAGCTGGATTTCAGCCTCAATTTGCATTTGCATGTTCTTACCCATGTACTTCAAAGCAGCTCAAACCCATCAGTGGGTGAGGTGGGTTTGTGTGTGTGCGCGAGTTGGTTTGTGTGTGATGAGTGTGTAAGGTGTGAAAGAGGTGGGTGGGTGTGTGAGATAGGTAGGGGTATGAGGTGGGGGGGTGTAAGGTGTGTGAGGTTGGTGTGAGAGTGAGGTGGGTGTGAGGTGGGTGAGTTGTGTTTGAGGTGGGTGGGGTGAGTGTTGTGTTGAGGTGTGTGGGGGTGTGGGGGTGTGGGTGTGTGAGGTAGGTGGGTATGTGAGGTGTGTGTGTGTGTTTGAGGTGTGTGGGTATGTGAGGTGTGTGGGTGTGTGAGGTGGGTGGGTATGTGAGGTGGGTGGGTATGTGAGGTGGGTGGGTATGTGAGGTGGGTGGGTATGTGAGGTGGGTGGGTATGTGAGGTGGGTGGGTATGCGAGGTGGGTGGGTGTGCGAGGTGGGTGGGTGTGCGAGGTGGGTGGGTGTGCGAGGTGGGTGGGTGTGCGAGGTGGGTGCGTGGTGTGTTAGTGTGCGAGTTGGGTGCGAGGTGGGTGGGGGTGCAAGTTGGGTGTGAGGTGGGTGGGGGTGCGAGTTGGGTGTGAGGTGGGTGGGGGTGCGAGTTGGGTGTGAGGTGGGTGGGGGTGCGAGTTGGGTGGGGGTGCGAGTTGGGTGTGAGGTGGGTGGGGGTGCGAGTTGGGTGTGAGGTGGGTGGGGGTGCGAGTTGGGTGTGAGGTGGGTGGGGGTGCGAGTTGGGTGGTTGTGTGTGAGGTGGGTGGGTGTGGATATGAGGTGGGTGGGGTTGTGAGTTGTGTGGGGGTGTGAGGTGGGTGGTTGTATGTGAGGTGGGTGGGGATGTGAGGTGGGTGAGGTTGTGTGTGAGGTGTGTGGGTGTGAGGTCCTTACTTGTCATCTTAGGGACGCAGTAAGAGTCACAGCACAAACACACCGAGTCTTCACCGTGAAGCTCCTCCCACCTAATACATAAACAAAACAGTGGTGAATACTAAAGAGTGGTAAATTTGCATAAACACAATGTGAGGACGAGGTTTCAGGGTCGTACCTCTGCTCCTGCTGGTCATAGCTGCACAACTTTGACGTCTCTGTTGGAACGGAGCTTCTGATGGACATCTCACAGTGTATAAACAAATACTGCAATAAAAAAAGCTACAATTTGAAACAATCTTAAAACTTTCTGTATTTTTTTTTAGATTCCCTCAAATGTAAATATTTCATACACTGCTTTAGGCTCCACCTACTCTGGATTAGTCAATTCTCTGAAGAACAGCTTTATATTAACGTGCTCATTATTATCCATCATCGTTTTGAAAACATCTCGTTCACCAGGACGTGAACAGAGCATCTAAATGTTTATGGAAGGAGTCCCCTAGGAGAAGCAGAAAGTCTTTGAGATAAACCGCAGGATCATGAAAGTTTCTATACCTTCTGCACTTTTCCCTGCAGGACGAAGGCATCGATGGTGAACCTGACCACGTTCCTCTTGCTGCTGTTTATGAACCTGGACTGGCTGCTCCTCATGCTGTCCATCAAACAGCTGAAGAACATAAAAAGCACAGCAGCTCAGCTATAAACCTTCAGCCTTTAACTCCATGAAAGAAAGCGGTGCATTTGGAAAGGTTTATTACCCGTAGTTATTGATAATGTTGATCTGCGGCAAGGAGTCACGTGAGCTGTTCGTAGTCACGTGACAGAAATGGACGAATAAGCGTTCGCTGTCTGGCACGTAGAGTGTTTCAGCTTCAAAGTACATCAGCTGCCCGATGATGAAGCCTTCAGTGGGAGAGAGTCTGTTCCACTGCGCTGAAACATCGAGAAGCCGTTTAACACGTCAGAGGAAAACGTTTCAGAAACGTGGCATGATTCATGGTCATTACCATCGCAGGCCGTCAGCGTGACGCTGCCTTTCGTCTTCATGGGTTTGAAGTACTTTAACCTCTCAACAGCCGGCACAAAGCCGATCTTATACGAGTAGTAGAACCTGAGAGGAGACAGGAAACGGAACACGAACATCAGCAGAACTTAAACACAAAATGATCCAAACCCACACAACTGTAACCGACCAATCAGCACGAGGCTCACGATTCCGCTAATGCTTGGGTTTATATTTTGGGCTTGTGAGGGAGATGATCAGACTCACCTGTTAAAGTGACACTGCACAGGTACAGAGAACATCTCCGAACCCGACACACCCACAGCAGAGGTGTAGTACAGCATGTTGGAGTAAACAACCGTATTATTTATGATCTGTTTAAACAAAATGAAAGAGAATGTGTTTCCTCACGGCACAGAACATACAGGAGACATCATTACACTCAGAACTAAAGTGAATTATACTTTCAATGTTTTTCTTTTACTGTCAGTGTATTTGTGTTGTGTAGTGATTGTGTGTTGTGTAGGTTGCGCTGTATGATGGTTTATCATGTGAGGGTAGTTGTGTCTCGCTCCGAGTCACAGAACAACACTGTTCATCTCCTCGCTGTTTAGTGAAACAATTCTCTTCTCTTCACTTTCATCTTTCCAACAGAAAAATGTTGGACCTTCACAACAGGTCGGAACTCCTAATCCCAAACCTGTAACCCGGAAAACACAAACCCTGCTTACACACGCCTGTGAAATACGTACACAACAGTTCCAGCCACAATGTGGAATAAACTCTTGTGCCTCCATGTGGGTCTTTTTTTAGTGAGAGCAGCTCAGACTGGTGAAGATTCTCTCATCAGGGTCTCAGATGAAGATTGTGTGTGAATGATATAAATGTGTTTGAACTATTCAGGAAGGAGTTTCACTAAAAATTATTCGAGTTACTGATCACTGGATGGAGAAGGTGGAAAAGATTTGGTTATAAATTGGAATCATGAACACATCACATCCAGACCACCTCCTTAAACACACCACATCATGAACACGTCACATCCAGACCACCTCCTTAAACACACCACATCATGAACACGTCACATCCAGACCACCTCCTTAAACACACCACATCATGAACACGTCACATCCAGACCACCTCCTTAAACACACCACATCATGAACACGTCACATCCAGACCACCTCCTTAAACACACCACATCATGAACACGTCACATCCAGACCACCTCCTTAAACACACCACATTCAGACCACCTCCTCAGCACCTCCACAATCTGCTCCTGACCCACAGGCCTGTGCCACTCTGGGGATTTTTCTGTGCTGTAGTTAATAAATATTATTTTGTTGTTTATGTTTTGAACTTGTTTAAGAGTAAAATCAAATTATTGGTTTGTTTTTTAAATGAATAAATAATCTGAACTCTAAACTCAAAGATCTAAAACACATGAAAGGTCACTCAAGGTGAATGAGAAATATGTTGATTTCTCTAAAGCTGGAAATGTGTACAATCAACAAACGACTTTTATAATCATCATCACGGTGATGAAGATGCTGCAGGTGAAGCTCTTACGCGTCTCAGAGTTCCGCACTCGTGCAGCTCGAACTGGAAGAAGACACTTTGCTCGCTCCTCCTGCTGACGTCGCACGAGCCCAGCCTCACGTGCACGCGGCCGCCGCCGGCCCCCATGCTCGGCGTGTGAACGCGCACGCGCATCTCCCTGGCGCTGCACGCGACACTCACCGGGCCGTTTGGCCTCGCGCGCGTCTTCGGGCGTCGCCGGGGCTCCGGCAGGAGGAGGCGGCGCACGCGCTCGGGCATCGTCTCGCGGCTCTTCGCGTGCGCCGGTGAGAAGTGACGCTTATCCACCCGCGGCGCTCTGTAGTGCAGGAACACCGGCAGGTGTAAATACGGAGCCTCGAGCCCCTCGTACTCTCCGCCCATTACCGGATCCGGTGTGGGGACGGGGAAGGGGAGAGGGGCCGAACCGGCGGCGCGCGCAAATGTACCAAACAAAGCCATAAACACGAACACGAGCCCCATAACCGAACAGCAGCAATCCGAGAAACATCCACTCACCAAAGGAGCTCGCGCTTTCCCACGCGCGGGAGATATATCCCACAATGCACCACGCCCTCCGCCTTAATTAATCTCACAATTAACTCACCTGGCGCGCGCGCGGGAGAAGAAAACTAGCATCAGCAGCTCGAGCTGAGAAACTGCTTCCTGTTGCACGTGATCATTTACTCAGGATTAATACCACACACACACACACACACACACACACGTCCTAATTACCACCAGAGCCTTTTATTATTGATTTCTGTGTGAAAGTAAAAACTAAATCGAGCCTCAGTTCATGTATCAGTGATTAAACACCAGGCTCGTGCATGAAGCGCGTTTACTCTCATTCTCATGCTGTTCTTTAATAAACACTTATTCAGAATAGAGAATAATATTCATTCATTTTACTGTTTCTCAGTTCAGTTCTATATTTTATCTTCTTTTATACGCGTGTTAAAGTGAATTAAATTTATTTTTTCACCACGAACACTGAAGCAGAAATAAATTTCATTCAGCAAACTGAAACTGACCAACAATGAAGAAGCAACACACACACACACACACACACACACACCACCCCTACACTCCACCACACACACACACACACACACACCACCCCTACACTTCACCACACACACACACACACACACCACCCCTACACTCCACCACACACACACACACACACCACCCCTACACTCCACCACACACACACACACACACCACCCCTACACTCCACCACACACACCACACACACACCACCCCTACACTCCACCACACACACACACACCACCCCTACACCCCACCACACACACACACACACCACCCCTACACTCCACCACACACACACACACCACCCCTACACTCCACCACACACACTCCACCACACCACACACACACACACACCCCCCCCCCCCCACACCCACACACACACACACACACACACCACCCCTACACTCCACCACACACACACACCACCCCTACACTTCACCACACACACACACACACACCACCCCCTACACTCCACCACACACACACACACACCACCACCCCTACACTCCACCCACACCCACACACACACCACCCCTACACCCACCACACACACACACACACCACCCCCTACACTCCACCACACACACACACACACCACCCCTACACCCCACCACACACACCCACCACACCCACCCACACACACCCCCCCCCCCTACACTCCACCACACCCCCCCCCACACCCACACACACACACACCACCCCACACTCCCACCCACACACACACCACCCCTACACCCACCACACACACCACACACACACACACACACACCACCCCTACACTCCACCCACACACACACACACCCACACCCACCCCTACACACCACCACACACACACACACACACACACCACCCCACCACTCCACCACACACACACACACACACCACCCCTACACTCCACCACACACACACACACACCACCCCTACACTTCACCACACACACACACACACACACACACACACACACCACCCCTACACTCCACCACACTCCACCACACACACCACCCCTACACTGCACCACACACACCACCCCTACACTCCACCACACACACACACTCCCCCCCCTACACTCCACCACCCCCCCCCACACTCCACCACACACACCACCCCTACACTCCACCACACACACCACCCCTACACTCCACCACACACACACACACACACCACCCCTCACCCCACCACACACACACACACACACCACCCCTACACTCCACCACACACACACACACACCACCCCTACACTCCACCACACACACACACACACCACCCCTACACTCCACCACACACACACACACACACCCCTACACTCCACCACACTCCACCACACACACCACCCCTACACTCCACCACACTCCACCACACACACCACCCCTACACTCCACCACACTCCCCACACACACCACCCCTACACTCCACCACACACACCACACACACCACCCCTACACTCCACCACACACACCACCCCTACACTCCACCACACTCCACCACACACACCACCCCTACACTCCACCACCCACACACACACCACCCCTACACTCCACCACCCCACACACACCCCACCCCTACACTCCCACCACACACACACACACTCCACCCCTACACTCCACCACACACACACACACTCCACCACACCTACACTCCACCACACACACACACACACTCCCCCCCCTACGCTCCACCCCCCCCCCCCCCACACTCCACCACACACACACACCACCCCTACACTCCACCACACACACACCCACCCCTACACTCCACCACACACACACACACCACCCCTACACTCCACCACACACACTCCACCACACACACACACACACACACACACACTCCCCCCCCCCCCTACACTCCACCACACCCCCCCCCCCCCCACACTCCACCACACACACACACACACACACACCACCCCTACACTCCACCACACACACACCACCCCTACACTCCACCACACACACACACACACACACACCACCCCTACACTCCACCACACACACACACACACACACCACCCCTACACTCCACCACACACACACACACACCACCACCCACCCACCACACACACACACACTCCACCCCTACACTCCACCACACACACACACACACCACCCCTACACTCCACCACACACACACACACACCACCCCTACACTCCACCACACACACACACCACCACCCCTACACTCCACCACACTCCACCACACACACCACCCCTACACTCCACCACACTCCACCACACACACCACCCCTACACTCCACCACACTCCACCACACACACCACCCCTACACTCCACCACACACACCACACACACCACCCCTACACTCCACCACACACACCACCCCTACACTCCACCACACTCCACCACACTCCACCACACACACCACCCCTACACTCCACCACCCACACACACACCACCCCTACACTCCACCACCCACACACACACCACCCCTACACTCCACCACACACACACACACTCCACCCCTACACTCCACCACACACACACACACTCCACCACACCTACACTCCACCACACACACACACTCCCCCCCCTACGCTCCACCCCCCCCCCCACACTCCACCACACACACACACCACCCCTACACTCCACCACACACACACACCACCCCTACACTCCACCACACACACACCACCCCTACACTCCACCACACATACACCACCCCTACACTCCACCACCCCTACACCACCCCTACACCACCCCTACACTCCACCACCCCTACACCACCCCTACACTCCACCACCCCTACACTCCACCACCCCACACTCCACCACCCCTACACTCCACCACCCCCACACTCCACCACCCCTACACTCCACCACCCCCACACTCCACCACCCCTACACTCCACCACACACACACCACCCCTACACTCCACCACACACACACCACCCCTACACTCCACCACACACACACCACCCCTACACTCCACCACACACACACCACCCCTACACTCCACCACACACACACCACCCCTACACCACCCCTACACTCCACCACACACACACCACCCCTACACCACCCCTACACTCCACCACACACACACCACCCCTACACCACCCCTACACTCCACCACACACACACCACCCCTACACCACCCCTACACTCCACCACACACACACCACCTCTACACCACCCCTACACTCCACCACCCCTACACCACCCCTACACTCCACCACACACACACCACCCCCCCTACACCACCCCTACACCACCCCTACACTCCACCACACACACACCACCCCTACACTCCACCACACACACACCACCCCTACACCACCCCTACACTCCACCACACACACACCACCCCTACACCACCCCTACACTCCACCACACACACACCACCCCTACACCACCCCTACACTCCACCACACACACACCACCTCTACACCACCCCTACACTCCACCACCCCTACACCACCCCTACACTCCACCACACACACACCACCCCCCCTACACCACCCCTACACTCCACCACACACACACCACCCCCCCTACACCACCCCTACACTCCACCACACACACACCACCCCTACACTCCACCACACACACACCACCCCTACACCACCCCTACACTCCACCCCCCTACACTCCACCACCCCTACACTCCACCCCCCCTACACCACCCCTACACTCCACCACACACACACCACCCCCCCTACACTCCACCACACACACACCCCCCCTACACTCCACCACACACACACCACCCCTACACTCCACCACACACACACCACCCCTACACCACCCCTACACTCCACCACACACACACCACCCCTACACCACCCCTACACTCCACCACACACACACCACCCCTACACCACCCCTACACTCCACCACACACACACCACCTCTACACCACCCCTACACTCCACCACCCCTACACCACCCCTACACTCCACCACACACACACCACCCCCCCTACACCACCCCTACACTCCACCACACACACACCACCCCTACACTCCACCACACACACACCACCCCTACACCACCCCTACACTCCACCACCCCTACACTCCACCCCCCCTACACCACCCCTACACTCCACCCCCCCTACACCACCCCTACACTCCACCACACACACACCACCCCCCCCTACACTCCACCACACACACACCACCCCCCCCTACACTCCACCACACACACACCCCCCCTACACTCCACCACACACACACCACCCCTACACTCCACCACACACACACCACCCCTACACTCCACCACACACACACCACCCCTACACTCCACCACACACACACCACCCCTACACCACCCCTACACTCCACCACCCCTACACTCCACCCCCCCTACACCACCCCTACACTCCACCACCCCTACACTCCACCCCCCCTACACCACCCCTACACTCCACCCCCCCTACACCACCCCTACACTCCACCACACACACACCACCCCCCCTACACTCCACCACACACACACCCCCCCTACACTCCACCACACACACACCACCCCTACACTCCACCACACACACACCACCCCTACACTCCACCACACACACACCACCCCTACACTCCACCACACACACACCACCCCTACACCACCCCTACACCACCCCTACACTCCACCACCCCTACACCACCCCTACACTCCACCACCCCTACACTCCACCCCCCCTACACCACCCCTACACTCCACCCCCCCTACACCACCCCCCCTACACTCCACCACACACACACCCCCCCTACACTCCACCACACACACACCACCCCTACACTCCACCACACACACACCACCCCTACACTCCACCACACACACACCACCCCTACACTCCACCACACACACACCACCCCTACACCACCCCTACACTCCACCACACACACACCACCCCTACACTCCACCCCCCCTACACTCCACCCCACACACACCACCCCCCCTACACCACCCCTACACTCCACCACACACACACACACCACCCCTACACTCCACCACACACACACCACCCCCCCTACACCACCCCTACACCACCCCCCCTACACCACCCCTACACTCCACCACACACACACCACCCCTACACTCCACCACCCCTACACCACCCCTACACTCCACCACACACACACCACCCCTACACCACCCCTACACTCCACCACCCCTACACTCCACCACCCCTACACTCCACCACACACACACACACACACACACACACACACACACTCTACCCACTTTTTAAAAAAAAATTATAATTAAATGAATGTAAATTGTATTTATTAATGACACTTGGCTCTGATGATAAACTCAATCATGGAGAAGAACTTTCATCATAAAGTCCAAAAGATTTTATTTCTCCAACAGGAATGCTGAAGAGAAAAACAGAAAGAAATCTCAGAGCAACTACAAGAAGACTTTGGTTTATGTGACGTTTCCAATTGAGGAGTGGTGTTGTGAAGCAGGATGTGGAGACTGATCTTTTTCTCCACCTTATTAATCTCAGGAGCATCGCCTTGGACTCTCAAAGTTCATCCTGGCTGCAGGGACAAACAGCACCGTGTTCCTCTTCAAATACTCGTTGTTTTCCCAGATTCCTTCAGAGAACTTCTCCACCGAGTCAGTGTGTTTTCCTGCACATCTTTTTCCTTCTCTTTATCTCCAGCTTTCTTTCCTTCCACCACCCCCTCATCACTTATTTCATCATTCACCATGTCTACAACACCCACCAGAACTTCCTCCTCTAACTCCTCCCCTGCCAATATCTCCTCCTCCTCCCTGTGGGACTCCTCAGGATGATGTAAAAGGACGAAGCCGGGCACCGTGTTCAGAAACTCCTCAGATGTTTTAGAGGAAACATTGTGAATGAAGCTCCATGACTTGCTGCTCACCAGGAACTGCTCGATGCGGGACGCTGCTGAGATCAGACCAAACGAAACACCACACAGGCGTCTGATTTAGTAATAAACTCTGATCAGATTCTAAACTCAAACAATCCATTTTTACATACAGATACATTTTATACCCAATTCAACATTTATTCCTTTAATCATGTACATTTACACTCAGGGCCACAAATTCATCCGTTTCCTTTTATACTGAATCACAAAGAGTTTAAAACCTCAAACAGATATTTTATAGATTATTGCAATTAAAAATCTAAACTAATTATTGTATAAAATCACGAGATCATAAAATAGTGCTGTATAATAGTGATTATATAAACACACACACACACACACACACACACACACACTTACTGAACCCTGCAGGCAGACACTCAGAGTTACAGCAGCTACAAACAGCAGCGTCTCCATCCAGCTCCTCCCACCTGATCAGAAACATTGTTTTATTACACACACACACACACACACACACACACACACACACACACACACACACACACACACACACACACACACACACACACACACACACACACACACACACACACACACACACACTCCTGATCGCCTCTTTTTCTCCATGTTTTGTAGAGAAACTAAAATCGGTATGCTGAGGAGACGGGGGACGTGTGGGACTGAAGGAGAAAAATATAAATCATATATTTATGTATTTGTTAGTCATGTGATCTGTTTAAACACAGTCACGAGTTCCATATACAAGAAAGTACTTTATTTATCTACGTTTCCACTTCAAAATCCCTTCACACAGCAATACAGCTCCTCCAGCATTCTTCTGGAACATGTCCTGGAAGTCTTTAGTCAAAACGGCGACATTTGAGCTTCGTCTTCGAGAAGAGGGCGAAGTCCCCAGGAGCCAAATCAGGTGAGTAGAGCGAGTGCGAAAGTAAGATCACGTGGTTTCTGGTGAGAAACTCACGTGCGAGGAGAAGATCTGTGACCGGTCGCACACCGGTCACAGATCGGTCACACCGGTCACTAACCCTAACCCTAACCCGGAGCTGGAGCTGTTCTGAGCACATGTACACACCACCATGTCTTTTAGCACACTGGGTTATGAAGCTCGGTGCTCCCTGTGACTGTGCAAGCCTTATGCTGCCATCTTCTGATGACACCACCTCATATATTAATGTCAGGGTTCAGATCCCTTTTTGTTTTGTTTTTTAAAGGGGGATGAAACGCTGACTTGCATCAAGTGTGATTGTGATTTCTTTGGAAAATGTTTAGTTTTAGACGGAGAAGCTTCATTCTCAGATCCAAAACAGGAAATACAGAACAGGTCCCTGTGAAAGAGCCGTTACTATAGAAACTGTTTCATTCTAATACAAACCATTGATTTATAGCTGCACAGATGTTGGAACTGCTGTTATATGAATCTTCAGCAGTGTGGAGTAAATGTGCTGTATCTCACCGGTGTTCAGACTCGCTGTAGGTGCAGGACTTCGCTGAGACGATCGCAGACGACTTTCCAACCGCAACAGTGCAGTGCAGATAAAAACGCTGATCACAGACGCACAAACAGGAGTCAGTGTGTTAACGATAAACATTTCTTACACAATCCATTAGAATGAAGCACAGAGTCAAATATTCAACCTGCATTTCAAATGTTTTAAAAATGTTTGAACCTCTGACTCCTCCTCTGAGAAGGAAAACGTGTCGAGCGAAAAGCGCAGGACGTTCTCCTGCCTGGAGACGAAGCGTGACCGACTTCCTGTCCGCATGCTGTCCACCATGCAGCTACAACACGCACGAAAGGAAAACGTGAGCAAAAACGTCGTAGCGACGGCGTCTGGACCAGGAAGTAAAACGCCATGCCGGATTACCCAAAGTTGCTGATGACATCATAATGCTGGGTGGAGCTGGAATCCTCACTCGCTGTAACGTGACAGGCCTCAACGTAAACACTGCTGTCCTCCGAGATCACGTCTACACCCACTTCAAAGTACACAGGCTCCCCGAGGACGTAAGTCGTGTTTTCTGGGAGTTCCTCCCACTTGTCTAGAAACACACACACACACACACACACACACACACACACACACACACACACACGATTACAGAAAGTAAATCTTGAACCTGTGTAAAGGTGAACTGTGATCTCACCGTTACGCAGAGACACACTGAAGACCTGCTTCCTGGACAGTGTCTTTCTAAATGACCGCAGACGAAACTCCGGCAGAAATCCAATTTTATACGAATAATAAAATCTGGAGGAAAAATTTCATAATCATTAGTGTAAATAAACTTCAATCCAATAAATAAACCTAAACACCAACACAAATTAAAATCTGTGGAGAATGAAACTGATGTTCTTCAGGGTTCCTGTGGTGTGGAGGTTCTTACCGATCGTACACACACTGGACGGGTAGCTTCAGCGGCACGGCTCTGATCACGGACCCCTGATTCTCCGGCCTGTACACAACCTCGTTTGAGTACAAAAGCTGACCCTTTACTACCTACACAAACAAAAGATCTCGATTAGTTCACAACACGTCACACACACGTCCTGCTAACAAGCACTGGAACGTTAGTCGGATTTTACTGACTAGCAGATGATAACGATATAAACCAGAAGCTCCGAAATCATTTACAGACTTTAGAACTTTATTGGACCTCCAGGCTGCAGAACAGATGTTTTGCTCGGTGGTGATGAACTCTGACTGGAATACAGGTTTATATTTTCGCGTGCGCTCTGATACGTTCTCGTTTCCATAGTAACGGCTCCTTCATGTTTTGTGTAAGGAGATGTTTGTTCAGGATGTATGGAAGGAGTCTCCAGTGTCAGTCAGTCAAGTGATGCTGTAACAAAGTCTTCAGACTTTAGGACAGAAGAGCGAGAGGAGGGTGAGGGTACGAGCGTTTATAGCTGCTAGAAATGGGACAACATTCACTGAGCAATAACATTAATGCTTTTTTATTCACAGCAGTTTTATGCCTGAACTCATTTCTCTTTTATGTGTTTCTGCTTCCTTTCACTTT
Organism: Silurus aristotelis; assembly: GCF_946808225.1. NCBI lineage: Eukaryota > Metazoa > Chordata > Actinopteri > Siluriformes > Siluridae > Silurus > Silurus aristotelis. Next base: position 18,814,407 of record NC_139598.1, on the reverse strand, counting down.
AATATACACACACACACACACACACACACACACACACACACACACACACACACACACACACACACACACACACACACACACACGTGATCTTTTCTTACCGAGATCGAACTTCCACACTCATTCAGGTTGTACCGGAAATACAGCACGCTACCGTCAGCACGTGACGCCGGACATGTTCCCAACCGGAAATAAGCGGCGGAGCTCCGGAAGTTCAGCACATCCAGGTTAATTCGAACAGTAATCTTGCTGTAGCCACACCACAATTCCACTCCGTGATTATTATTGACAGGAGTGACCTGGATGTGAGTCTGGAGCTTTTGTGGGATTAAAATATAAGAGAGCGCGCTGGGGAACACCCTACTTCCGGTTACAGGACTGAAGAGCTCCTTCGAGACAGCAGGAGAGGACTGATGGTGGAACATGGGCAGGAGGAGATAAGGAGGTGTGATGCTGGTTGGAGGAGGAGGATGATTGATAAAGTCACCTTCCTTGATCTCCGGCCCTGGTTCCATGTAAAGCTCCTGCTCCGGTGACGTGATGGTGCTGAATCTCTGATCATCTCCTCTCCAAGCTACAACCAACACACACCCCAGTAAACTCAACACACGCACGTGCAGAGAGTAGAGGAGCCGCGCGCCACCCATTTCAGCTCCACACACACTCTTGTCTGACTTCTCCACAAAAGCTGGAAGCTTCACCGGGAAGGAAAAAAAAAAACTTCAAAAGAACATGAAACGGAGGTTAAGACGCTGCTGCAATTAAGTCACCTGAGGCGGGGTGACGTCACTGCTTAATTGCAAGGCCCCGCCCATTCAGCAGTAAATTAAGATACTGGTCATTATGTGCAATCCTGCAGAAGACTTGCTCCTGAAGTGTGTTTATAGCCTCCGGCTTCTTCTTCTTATTTACTGCTGTATGCTTTTTCTTCTCTTCACCTGAAAGGTGTCCTGACAGAAATCTGATTTATAGAGATTTAAGCGTTGAAAACACTACACTACCCTCTGCTGGTCACCTCTGTGTAACTACACCATTGAAAAAAATCCAACTAAATTATGATAAATATATATTTTATTTAAAACTGAAATTAAAAAACTGTACATTATAGTTCCATAAGATACGTGGAAATCATTCACATGTAAGTAGTTAAGATATATGGACATATCATTTGTGTGTGTGTTGCGTGCAGCTTTCACACTCCATTCACGAGTTTATGACTTATATATAAGATATTGTGGAGAATGAAAATTACAGGAACTACAGAGAACCAATTTACAGATTGAGGAACTACACTGAGCAGAAACACGGGGTGAAGAACAGAGGTCTGAATCAGTAACACTACACACACGTGTGATGTTCATCCTCACTACAATGAACTTCTACTGCTTACTGTTCATCTGATGTGAAAATATCTTCAGTAGTAATAAAGACCATTAAGCAGATTAATGTTCTAAAGATCTACAGCTGTTGCCCCTAGCTGTGTGTGTGTGTGTGTGTGTGTGTGTGTGTGTGTGTGTTGCCCTTCCATGAACTGCTGAATGCCATTCAGTCCTTGGTGAATTTTCCTGTCCTGTGCCCAGAATTCCCAGGATAAACTTCAGATCCAGGATGAATGATTCCGAATAAAGAGTTGAGAAGGACGGGTTCTCCCTGAGTCATGGTTTCTTCCAACGGTTTGACCTTCTGAGCTCTGACATCATTAAAGACACTGTTCAGATGAAATAATACACTTCTATTGTCTAACACACATTTCCTTATTGTTGTTATTGTGTTTAACAGGAAACACATTCGAACTTCAAGAATGTTAAAGATTTATATTCAATCTATAGGTAGGCAATTTCCAACCATAGTTCTGACATCATGCTGCACAAAAGTATTGGCACCCCTCTATTCCATTCTTCTGCCTGCCTCTGCAGGCTTTCTTTCCCTTCTACCCAGTCATAAGTCACACTTTAAATCAACATGTTCCTCATATTCCTGACCACGATCAGAGAGAAACTCAAATAGTTTTTCTGCTTCAACAGGCCAGGCTGAACAGCCAGTAGTGTGTGTAGAGCAGGTCGATACTACAGTGTTGAGAAAGGGGGTTCTCCAAAGAACAGGGATAGGAACCTGTGGAGATGCAGTTTCAAAAATCCATCACTGAAAAGGAAACATTATGGACACTTGGCACTGTGCAGACATGACTGAACAACACACGTCCACCATGTTGTTCAGCTTTGGAGATGTTGAACATGACTAACGCTCATCTTTTTCCCAGTAAACTTTCCTCTTACCTTCAACATTCAACATAATATTTCACAAAAACCTGACCTTCAGCATCTCTTTCTCTCTGTATGATTACATACATGACAGATTTCAGTCGTATGAAATTCCACTCCATTAGAACATGCAAACATTCCTGCTGGAGATCTTTGTGAGTGAGTGATTTCCTAAATATCTGCACATTTATAGAATATTTCTCTTTATTAGATGATCAATGCTTTTTCTACACATATTGACTCATTTCAGGCTTACAGTCGTCTCGTACTGGCAGATCATTTCTGTTCTCTATAAATAAAACCATTAGAATTCAGCTTGCAAAATAGAAAAATATAGAACACTTCGAGTCAGAAGCGAGTAAAAACAAAACAAATGCAGTTCAGTTTTCTTGGTAAATACAATATACACACACACACACACACACACACACACACGTGACAGTGTAGTAATGAAAATAAACCACAGCATTGTATCTGCACTGGTCTGGTCACATGACTGGGTGGATTAGAGAGGGGTGCCAATAGTTTCCTAAACTTTCTACATGGCATTGTGTTCATGTTGTACATGTGTTGTTGGACAGCTTAAGAGTGTGTGTGTGTGTGTGTGTGTGTGTGTGAGTAATAAACACACCGTCAGACTTAAAAATATTTCCATTCACCATGAAGACCATGAAGACGATGAAGGTGTCCCTCTTCCAAGGATCCTTCATTTCTTTCAAAACTGGAACGTGACCAACATCATGCTGACATTCTCATAAACGTTTCACACGTGGCAAATTCGTAAGAACTCTTTCTCCCTCACACACACACACACACACACACACACACACACACACACACACACACACACACACACACACACACACATCTTCACATGTATATATATATTTATAAACCCCTCTCAGGATTACAAAACTGGTTTTATTTTGTGTTCGTTGCCTAAGCAGGGAAGACGGTTTCCTACTCAATCCCTATTCAGACAGGATTAGTTTTCAATGTAGATGTGTAACGTAATTCCTGAGCTTGAAGTGCAGGTACACTGAACTGGTATGATGGTCATGTGACCTGATAATAATTAAACCTGGCCACACCCCTTTTACACAAGCACTTAAATCAAACCATCAGTGTGTGTGATGAACATGGTAAAGCCACGCCCACCTCTTTCACTAATACAGAGATCGCACATACTGTGTGATTCGATTGACCCCCTGTCCTGCAACACACACACACACACACACACACACACACACACACACACACACACACACACACACACACACATTCAGAAAACTAATCCAGTTTGAACATAGCTTATAAAATTGACATAAACAGAAGATTTGGGTTAAATAAATGGGACTCCCTACCTAGGCTCCCGAACAGAACACAGAAACAGCAGAAGCAGTGAGAAAGATCAAATATCACTGGTAATACATTAGTGAGGACCGCTAAGCCCCGCCCACTGTCAACAATTTACCACCAATCATTTTTCACACAATTTATG
>NC_139598.1:18788148-18805648 GCF_946808225.1 Silurus aristotelis | reverse complement strand
CATCATCATCATCATCATGACTGTGGCTTCATGAACACAATCTGTGACATGTTGGTTGTAAAATAATATGAAATGCAACTATAAAGTTTCCTAAACAAACAAATTTACAATTTAAAGTTCACCAACTTTCTGATGAAGTTTATTTAAAAGAAGACCAGCTGGTGATGTCACTGGTGGGTCTGGTGTACATGTTCCTGAAATCTCTTTGGAAATGAAAGAATGAGAATCCGGTTGAGAGTCAGGTAAATCAGGTGAGAGTCAGGTGAGTCAGGTGGGAGTCTAGCCTGTCAGATGAGATGATGAGAGTCAGATAAAAGTCAGGTGAAAGTCAGGTGAGAGTCTCGAGTGAGTAAATCAGGTGAGAGTCTGGTGAAAGTCAGATGAGAGTCAGGTGAGAGTCAGGTAAGAGTCAGGTGAAAGTCAGGTGAGAGTCAGGTAAAAGACAGATGAGAGTCAGGTGAGAGTCAGGTAAGAGTCAGGTGAAAGTCAGGTGAGAGTCAGGTAAAAGTCAGGTGAAAGTCAGGTGAGAGTCTCGAGTGAGTAAATCAGGTGAGAGTCTGGTGAAAGTCAGATGAGAGTCAGGTGAGAGTCAGGTGAGAGTCAGGTGAGAGTCAGGTAAAAGTCAGGTGAGAGTCTCGAGTGAGTAAATCAGTTGAGAGTCTGGTGAAAGTCAGATGAGAGTCAGGTGAGAGTCAGGTAAAAGTCAGGTGAAAGTCAGGTGAGAGTCAGGTAAAAGTCAGGTGAAAGTCAGGTGAGAGTCTCGAGTGAGTAAATCAGGTGAGAGTCTGGTGAAAGTCAGATGAGAGTCAGGTGAGAGTCAGGTGAGAGTCAGGTGAGAGTCAGGTGAGAGTCTCGAGTGAGTAAATCAGGTGAGAGTCTGGTGAAAGTCAGATGAGAGTCAGGTGAGAGTCAGGTAAAAGTCAGGTGAAAGTCAGGTGAGAGTCAGGTGAGAGTCAGGTAAAAGTCAGGTGAAAGTCAGGTAAAAGTCAGGTGAAAGTCAGGTGAGAGTCTCGAGTGAGTAAATCAGGTGAGAGTCTGGTGAAAGTCAGATGAGAGTCTCGAGTGAGTAAATCAGGTGAGAGTCTGGTGAAAGTCAGATGAGAGTCTCGAGTGAGTAAATCAGGTGAGAGTCTGGTGAAAGTCAGATGAGAGTCAGGTGAGAGTCAGGTGAGAGTCAGGTAAAAGTCAGGTAAGAGTCTCGAGTGAGTAAATCAGGTGAGAATCTGGTGAAAGTCAGGTAATAGTTGATGGAGGTTCTTGTTCACCTGACATCATCTGTGGTTCTGAACAGACTGTGAAACCGAGATGACTTATTTCTCCAGTTTAATGCATTACTATTATTTTTGAGTAAACATGAACAAATATTTCGAGTTCCACCAGGAGGGGGTGCTAGTTAGTTACATTAGTAGCTAGCAGTTTTGAGTTCTCAGCGCGTTTCTCTCTTAGTTTTCTGTAGTGATTTGAGTTTGTTCGCAGATGATAACCGATAATAACTGAACCGTATGGGCGTGGCCACGTTGCTAAGCTTCCTGTCTGTCACTTAGCTAACACTGGAGACTCGGTTTGGCGGTGAAAATAAACTTGAATGAGATGAATATAGGGATGATGATGATGAAGATGGTTTCTGTGGTATTTACACAATGACTAGAAAATGTCATTGAAAAAAGGTGGGGCTTAATGGGTGTGATGATGAACTAGAAGCAGTGTTACTGTTGTTTGGTTTGTGTGTGTGTTTAAAAGTGTGTGATGTAAAACAGGGGGTGGGGTTTAATGGGTTTATTGGTAAATTAGACACAATATTACGATGTCTGATGATACATGTGATGTAATAAATGTAATGTAATATAAACATTGTGTGTGTAATATGCAATGGAGCGGAGCTCAGTGAGTGTAACGTTTGATCAGACACGGTGATGTAATGTGTGATGCAAAGGGGGCGGGACGTAATGGAATTAATGGTTAATTAGAAGCAGAGTGCTACTCACGGAGGCTGAAGGATAAAGTACCTTCTTTATGTCCTTGTTCTTCTTGACGGTCCACAGGCCGTCTGAGAGCTTATCAAAGTATTTGCGTGCTTTAGGCGCCTGATCCAGCATGTGGTTCGGAGGAACGCCAAGCACCTCTACAATCTTATTCATTTGATCCACCTGAAAATCAGAACATTAATGACTTTTAATTATAAAGTACCACAGGAACAGGAAACAGAAGGATGTCTACAGTGCTTTATATTGTATATAGAGACACATTAATGAGCTCCATGAGGCTGTGTGTGTGTGTGTGTGTGTGTGTATATACCTCATTAGAGCCACTGAACAGTGGCTCCCCTGTGTGCATCTCCACCAAGATGCAGCCGAGACTCCACATGTCGATGGCCAGATCATACGGCATTCCTAACAACACCTCTGGAGAACGGTAGAACCGACTCTGTATGTACTGATAAATCTGTCTCACACACACACACACACACACACACACACGCAAAGTTTTGTTCAGTGATTTGACAAAGCAAGAGTAAAAGAAATGATGATGTAAAAGAAATAAACTGCAAAACACTAATAATGAAGGAAAACAAACAAGGCAAGAAATTATCAGGTGGAGATTTAAAAAAAAAAAAAGGAAAATATAAATTTGAGGAAATCTGCAGTAAGATTGAGGAAACACAACCTATTAAAGACGAGGTTTTTTACGCGGCAATGAGAATTTCTCTCCAGCGGGGGGCAGCAGAAACAAAGTGTGTGTGTGTGTGTGTGTGTGTGTGTGTGTGTGTGTGTGTGTGTGTGTGTGTGTGTAGGTGCGCGTGCGCAGTTCTACAGTCTCACCCTTTGCCCGAGCTGACAGGAGCTGCCGAAGTCGACGATCTTGATGGCGCTGCGTTTGGGGTTACACAGCAGGATGTTCTCAGGCTTCAGGTCGCAGTGGATGATGCTGAGCTCGGGCGTGGCCAGGAAGAGCAGTGCCGTGCACAGCTGCTGAGCGAACTTCCGCGTCAGGTTGAGCGACACGCCGCGGAAATTAGTGTTCCGCAGCAGATCGTACAGGTTGTAGGAAAGCAGCTCAAATACCAGACACAGATGATTACGAAACATGAAGTGCCGCTTCAAGTGGACTGAGAGAGTGATGGAGAGGGAGAGAGGGCGAAAGGAAGAGAGGGAGAGAGATTCTTTACTTATGTTTCTACAGGTAATGGAGATTCATGGCCACCAGTATAGAATAGTGCACTTTATCTGTAACTCTGACATTAATCTCATGATAATTTAGTGTACATAAATTTGTGTGTGTGTGTGTAAACACACCTATATAGTACTTCATCTCAGTGTCGTGTTTGTTCATGAGCTCCAGAAGCCGCAGTTCGATCTGCGCCTGGTTCAGGAAGGCTTTCTTATTCTTGATGATCTTGATGGCCACCCACTCCTGCTCGTGGTGATCGTACGCCTTCACCACCTGTGTGTCAGGGGTGAAAGGGTCAAAGCTCATGGGGTCAGAGATCAGACAGTGTGTCTGACTCTGTTTATATCTGTCTGTCTAACAATGGAGCCTTTGAACATAAATAAAGCACGACCATGATGTCTGAATCCGTGTTATTTGTTTGGGAAACAGCCAGTGTTTCTTAACTCCACCCCCCCATCCCAGAATGCACATGGGGAGTCTCACCTGTCCGAAGGAGCCCTTGCCGATGAGCGAGTCGATTTCGTAGCGGTCGAGCCACTTCTCCCCGTTCTTTACGATGTAGTCGTAGTTGTCGTCGTCGTAGCCGTCGTTGTAAACTTTCCGCTCTTTCTTGGTGCTCGAGTCCTCGGGCGGAACCTGCTGCGCACGTCGCTTCTTTTTAGTGTAGTACACCTGCAAGGGGCGGAGACACAGGTAGGGGGCGGAGTTACAGAGGCCGCAGCTCATGCGATCATTTTGTAAATTACAGCATACAGAACAAACACCAAGATCAAAGCGTGTGTGAGCCCGGGTGTGTGTGCCCGTGTGTGTGTGCGCCCGTGTGTGTGTGTGTGTGTGTGTGTGTGTGTGTGCCCATGTGTGTGTGTGCCCGTGTGTGTGTGTGCCCATGTGTGTGTGCCTGTGTGTGTGCCCGTGTGTGTATGTGTGTGTGCCCGTGTCTGTGTGTGTGTGTGTGTGTGTGTGTGTGTGTGTGTGTGTACATGTGGTACCTCATTGATGTGCTTGTAAGTCTTGATGAGATCAACAGAAAGTTTTCTGAGCGGCGCACTCGCAGGGTCTCTGAAACTCGGGGGAATCCTCCTCTGCAGAATGGTCATATCAGACAGCACCTGTACAGATCGTCGGGGTCAAAGGTCAGGTCAGGTGAATGGTGAGGCATGTGAGAGCCTGACTTAATGAGTGTTCCTGTGATCATTTATCCAAGATGGCAATTTGCAGGGACAATAATTTGAATCAAATGGACAAATTGGCATTTAATCAAAACACAGGAAAGATTATTATATTTATTTATTTATTAGGGCTGTCAATCGATTGAAATATTTAATTGCAAATAATCACACGATTGTCATGAATAAACTCGTCATTAATCGCAACTTAATTGCACATTTGTATCTGTTCTAAATGTACCTTAAATTAATACTTTTCAAGTGTTTAATACTTGAATAAACATGCACATGGACAAATATTGATGCTTTATGCAAATGTATGTTAATTAGTAGTGAAACCGAACTCAATATAGAGATGAAGACTAAATAATCTTGTTAATGTTTTAAAGTAATGATGGTGTTTTAAATGACGTAATTCATAAGGACACCAAAGGGAACCTTCGCTATGTTTCCACACGGACGGATTTAATTGCCAGATGTGTTGCATCATGGCGGATTTCGGTGCTGATTTGAGACTCGGCGCATCAGTAAAACAAATGTTTAGTGTTTAAAAATAATAATTAATTACAATTTTCAGTAACGTTTATTTGTTTTTTATATCTGAGTAAAAAAAAGGACGTCATGAATAAATGTGTGTTGTGTTTTAATTTCCCCCTCTTTTATATTGAAAAAAAAAAAGAAAAAAGAAAAAGTGTTAATAAAATAAATTTTCCATCTGGCGTTTATTTCTTTTCTCTTTGTAACGACAAAAAATGCGCCATTGTTTTTTAAAGCCTGTTTTTACACACAGTCCCCACTGTGACGCTTATACACTGTTTTCAAAACACTGCGTTTCCGTTGACTGAAAACGCCGTCTCATTGTGGACGGAAGGTAAAAATGGAGAGAAAAATCTGCCTTTTTAAATGAATATGTATTAGTGTGGACACGGCCTGAATTGCAAATAAAAGCCGACTGTGCATATATTAATATAACGATGTAATTATATCACGAGTCTCTGATGTGAAACATGATTCCCTGAACATTCTGATTGGAAAACACATATTAAAGTATATCAAGAAACAAATTGTTTTCTATTTACTGTTGCATCATCATCATCATCATTATCATCATCATCATCATTATAAAGGAATTGTCTTGAACTGTCTTTTTTAGATGTGTGTTACGTCCTGCCTCCTCTGTGTTCTGATTGGTCCATGGACTGAACAACCGATGAGAAAGCATATTTAATTGTAATATTTTGGGTCATCCTTGTGTGTGTGTGTGTTTGTTTGTGTGTGTGTGTGTGTGTGTGTGTATACCTGCTGCTGTTCTGCCATGGACTGGATGTTGCTTAATCCAGGATGAGTGTGCTGGCTCGACATGTTTCGCTCAGCGGGGGAGAAACACAGGGACGAGGAGGGGGGCATACATCCTGAACCTGAGAGAGAGAGAGAGAGAGAGAGAGAGAGAGAGAGAGAGAGAGAGAGAGAGAGAGAGAGAGAGAGAGAGAGAGAGAGAGAGAGAGAGAGAGATTGTCTTTTATTCAGTATTGAAAATTATTGAATCAATTATTGTGACATTTAAAAATGTGAAGGGGCGGGGCTTATTTGAGTGTATGTTTTTATCATGTCAGTGATGAAGACGATATTCACTGCTCTCTCACTGATATCAAAAACACAGACACTGTTATACACACACTTCATAATATTTATACTATTCATCACATTCAGCCATGTCATGCTGTGTGTGTGTGTGTGTGTGTGTGTGTGTGTGTGTGTGTGTGTGTTCAGTAAACTTTTAAAAGCTTCTTTGACACTCGTGAGAGATGGAATGTCCTTTAGTATGTGTTTGTGTTGGAATTATTTCATTATTCATTTCTGCGCTTCGTCCTGTTACACAAGCGCTTTTACACAGCAACAGTGATGCTGCAGTGACGAACACAAACGTTTCCACACTCTTAAACTCTGCGTTTATACAACTGCCTTTCATTTTCATATACAGACACACACACACACACACACTGGCCTAATTTTAGCCAGATATGACGAGCGTGTTAAAAAAATTTCACGCCGGCCCTTTAAATGTTCAGAACTTCCTGAGTGTGACGCCCGGCTCGCCGCACTACGATTGGCCGAGCGCCCCCCTCCTTCTGTGTCCTCATTGGCTGCCGGTATCCAAGGGCTGGCCGGCGAGGTCTCTATAAATAAACCCGACGAGCTTGTGCTGTATCAGCAAGCCTTCCCATAATGCCCTTCTCTCTCTCCCTCTCTCTCTCTCTCTCTCGCTCGCTCTCTCTGCCTATCCTATGCTCTGTGTGTTACATGAATAATACATACAGTAAAATCACACACACACACACACACACACACACACACACACACACACACACACAGAGACACACACAGAGACACACACACACACACACACACACAATATCACAGCTGATCAAATACAGCTGCCGGATGTCAATCATGAATGTTGCCATGGCCCATGAGGAGATGGGGCAAAAAGTGTGTGTGTGTGTGTGTGTGTGTGTGTGTGTGTGTGTGTGTGTGTGTGTGTGTGTGTGTATGTGTGTATAAGAGAACAGCTGTACTGCCCTTCCACCCTTCAATTCACATTCCCTGTTTGGGTAATAGAAGCTGAGAGCCAAAGTTAGACACGAAGGCTGAGAATGCAGGTGTGTGTGTGTGTGTGTGTGTGTGTGTGTGTGTGTGTGTGTGTGTGCGTGTGAGAAACCGTCAGACACATCAACATGTGGTATTGTACATGTTGACACTCTGAATGTGTTCACTCTGTGTGCCGCAGCTTTGTTTTATTAAAACGATCCACGATCCACGGTGGGCGTGTTCTGTTACCATGACAACGGTGATTAGTTTCCTGTTAACAGCATGACCCACAATATATTTTCGATTTGTTATGGTATTGCGTACTTTTTATTGGTTCATAGTTATGTGTGATGTCATAACTGGTGGTTATAGCAGCTATAAACGCTCACTCCCTCACCAATCACCAGACTGAAAACCATCAAGACTCACAGCTTTACCTCCGACAAACATCTTATACAAATATCAGCGGCTTTCGGTTCAATATCAGTGTGAGTTCCTGTAAATAAGTGGTTATATTAAAACGATAAAGTATCAGAACCTGCACCACTCCCAGAGCTGCTGTTATAGAGAATTAATCAACACCTTCTGACCAATCAGGATGCAGGATTCAGCTCCAGTGTCTTGATTAATCAAGATCATGATAAGTGTGTAAGGAGGAGTGTATGTGTGTGTGTGTGTGTGTGTGTGTGTGTGTGTGTGTGTGTGTGTGTGTGTTAACAAATCCTTTAATTACACACTGATTGGATGGATGGATGGATAAATGGATGGATGGATGGATGGATGGATGGATGGATGGATGGATGGATGGATGGATGGATGGATGGATGGATGGATAGATAGATAGATAGATAGATAGATAGATAGATAGATAGATAGATAGATAGATAGATAGATAGATAGATAGTGTATAAACACTGATCTGAAGCAGTATCTAAAAAACACAAGCTGAAGACACGTCGTGTGGAATTGGATTTTTTTCAGAAAGGTTTCCGGAGTGTATTTCAGCTCAGAGTTTATTGAGACTCGACCCTTGATGTGAAATGACGGCTATTAAAATGTTCTAAATGTAACTCTTGAGCTCAAACTCACCTCATAAATACCTCAAAACCAAATAATTATACATGTTTTTTTAGTTCCACGGGTAAAAACTATTTTCCTAATCCAATCTGGGATCTGCTGGTTTGAGTCTGATACCAGTCCTGGGTATCAGACTGCTGTTAAAACTGACTTTATATTTATGATTTCTATGTCGAAGTTTTGAGTATAATGTTCATTGTTAAAAGTGCTACAGAAATAAAATTTGAGTTGAACTAAAAGAACTGAAATAAATAAAGAAATCTAGATGTTTACTGGTGGATTGATTCTTTCATGTTTGGAATTCTGAAGTAATTTTGGAGGAATTCTGAGTATCGGGTTTTGGGTCTGGGATCCGGGGTCTCGGGTCTGAATTTTCAGATAAGGGGTCTGGAATAACAAACCTGGGAAGGGTCACAAAGTCAGACAGGTTCTAAGTAGAACCTGAGTGTATAATCTGAGGTTCTGAGGTGATCTTTAACTCGGAGCGTGGCTGAGTCAGACTCACGCTATTAATACAGCGGTCAAACGGTGACGCCGGTAAATCGAGACCTCACTCTGAGCGCTAACATTAAAAATAAAATAAACCCTGTCAACCCACACTCACACACACACACATACACACACACACACACACTCTATTACCTTGTAGCTAAGTGATGCTACCATGTGCGTTAACTTCAGGACTCTGTGTTCCCGATATTATGGTTTTGAAATCAATTAAAGAAGTAATAAACATCACAAGAGTAAGACAGAACACACACACACACACACACACACACACACACACACACACACACACACACACACACACACACAATACCCTAACCCATGCTGAAACCAAAATAAACAAAAATGTACAACCTATACAAACTATAAAACTAAATAAATATAAATAAATAAAGTTTGAGTTTGAGATTTGGGGGCGTGGCCTATAAAAACTTTTATACAGAAAATTGAATGTTTTCTATCAGGATGTGAGTCGAGTCTCCTACAAACATCTTCCTCATTTCCTGAAATCTTACAGTTATAACGCTGAAGTACCAATACTGTCACACACACACACACACACACACACACACACACACACACACACACACATGAAAACACACATGCACACACAATAACACACACACACACACACACACACACACACAAAAACACACACACACACACGAAAACACACACACACACACACACACACACACGAAAACACTCACACATGCACACAAACACATACACACACAAACACACGCACACACAAACATGCACAAACACACGCACGAAAACAAACACACACACACACACACACACATAAAAACACACACACACACACACACAAACTCACGCACACAAAAACATGCATGAAAGCACTCACACACACATACACACACAAACACATACACACACGAAAACAAACACGCACACACACATGAAAACACTCACACACACACACACACACACACACACACACAGGAACACATACACACACACACACACACACACGCACACACATGAAAACACTCACACACACACACACACACACAGGAACACATACACACACATGAAAACACACAAACACACACACACACTGTACTACACACTGTACTAATAACGGGACTCACTGCAATGATGCAACATTCTGAAAAAGGGACCTGATTGTTTTTTCTACATTTAATGTTAAACTGTTATAATCACACCCATTAATCACTACACACTGTGGGCATGTCCTAAATCACACCCATTAATCACTACACACTGTGGGCGTGTCCTAAATCACACCCCTTAATCACTACACACTGTGGGCGTGTCCTAAATCACACCCCTTAATCACTACACACTGTGGGCGTGTCCTAAATCACACCCCTTAATCACTACACACTGTGGGCGTGTCCTAAATCACACCCCTTAATCACTACACACTGTGGGCATGTCCTAAATCACACCCCTTAATCACTACACACTGTGGGCGTGTCCTAAATCACACCCCTTAATCACTATACACTGTGGGCATGTCCTAAATCACACCCCTTAATCACTATACACTGTGGGCATGTCCTAAATCACACCCCTTAATCACTACACACTGTGGGCGTGTCCTAAATCACACCCCTTAATCACTACACACTGTGGGCGTGTCCTAAATCACACCCCTTAATCACTATACACTGTGGGCATGTCCTAAATCACACCCCTTAATCACTATACACTGTGGGCATGTCCTAAATCACACCCCTTAATCACTACACACTGTGGGCGTGTCCTAAATCACACCCCTTAATCACTACACACTGTGGGCGTGTCCTAAATCACACCCCTTAATCACTATACACTGTGGGCGTGTCCTAAATCACACCCCTTAATCACTACACACTGTGGGCATGTCCTAAATCACACCCCTTAATCACTACACACTGTGGGCGTGTCCTAAATCACACCCCTTAATCACTACACACTGTGGGCATGTCCTAAATCAAACCCCTTAATCACTACACACTGTGGGCGTGTCCTAAATCACACCCCTTAATCACTACACACTGTGGGCGTGTCCTAAATCACACCCCTTAATCACTACACACTGTGGGCATGTCCTAAATCACACCCCTTAATCACTACACACTGTGGGCGTGTCCCAAACCACACCCCTACTTGCTATACACTGTGGGTGTGTCCCAAATCACACCCCTTAATCACTATACACTGTGGGCATGTCCTAAATCACACCCCTTAATCACCACACACTGTGGGCGTGGAGAGATAAACAGAAAGAAGAGTGACGTCATTTCCTGGAAAGTGTCCGAGAGGCGTTGATTTGAAATAAACCGCAGGAGCAGAGTGAAGAGCGTAGTGTCTGTTCTGATATTCAGTTACAACATACCTACGATATTTATTTTCCTTTTAAATATTACAGGATTGTCATAGAGCTGATCATCAACACGCCCCTGACAGAGTGTTCACATATCACCTTGGTGTTTCACCTTTGGAGTGAAAAGAGAGCAAAGGTCATTTGGACACCCACCCACCCATCCACACCTACCCAGACACACACAGTCCAAACTCCAGCAAGCAGCATACATCTCTTCACAACCTTCATCTTCACCTGCAGACACTAATTCTCCTGTACCCCAGTGTCTAGGGGAAGAGTGCAAGGGCACAAGAGCACCCTTTATCTGTATTTGTATGGCATCCCGTGGAAATGACACAAATTCTCTCTAAGATAAAAGCGCAACGTGAAACCTGAACAGTTGGAGCTACGGGTTCATGGAGTCTCAGACGCCAGAGCCACGTCTATGTTTAAGATTGTACTCATACATCTAAAACCCTCCACACACACACACACACACACACACACACACACACACACACACACACACACACACACACACACGGGGCAGGCGAGACGACAGAAATAGACAACAGCAGAGAAGTCAGTTGGATACACGGATATAAATAACCACACAATAAGTGAGGGGACGATAAGCACAAGTAACTCTGGGTTGCCAGAGTTCTTTAGAAGTCCCCCATTTTATGGAATACAGATAGTATAGATAATCAGCTTACACACTTCTTTAAAAACAAAAACAAGGATTCAAGAAGGAACAAATAAATGCAACTCTCTTTGTATCTACTACAGTAATGAAGCTACAGTTCTGAAAAAATCCTCTGATCCTCAAAAAATCCTCAGAACTGAACTTTTCTTCTTCATCGTCTTCATTTTACGTGTGACAGGATTCTGAGGTTCCACCTTCCCTTCGAAATGTTACAGTCTTACGACTTGAAGATGACTGTGTGGGTGGGGCTTTGAGGACTTATGAACAATTCTGATAAACGTATAAAAATCTTCTCACGTCATTATTTTTTAAACTTCGTGTGTCCACGCTGGAAAATGCTCTCTTGATTCAAAGATGCAAATATAATCCAAACTAGTCAATAAAATAGCGGTGTGGGCGGGGCTTAGAGGATATAACCAATATCCAGAGTTCCAAATAAAGCCATAACACGGCCATCTAACCTAAACAGAGCACATCAGGGGAGTGTGCGTGTCCCAAACCACATAAAAATCATTATTAATGTAATGGACGTGTCCCAAACCACAGCCCCTAATCGCTGTTCACAGTAGACCAGATAAATGTGTTACCTCACTAAAGCAGTGCATTGTGGGATCTTAACGGTTAGCTGGATTTTCTGAGCTGCACCTCAGGTCACTTCCTCTCCCGAACAAAAACGTTATCACCACTTCCTGTTTCCTGCAAATGCTATAAGCTCCAGAGTATGGAGCTGAAAAACCTCACGTGGACACCACATCATATTAACCTGCGGGGTGTGTTTGCGTCATCACACCTCACTGAACCTCAACGAGGACGGAGCAATGACACACTCATCCCTCAGGTCAGGTCCAACAAGGTAACGTACTCATACAGACGTTTCTGATCTTCAACATGAAGCCAGGCTACGTTCCTAACCCGTTTATATATGACAGAGGTTCAGCGTAACACTAATACATTTATTACAGACATTAACCCCTGTGTGTGTGTGTGTGTGTGTGTGTGTGTGTGTGTGTGTGTGTGTGTGTGTGTGTGTGTGTTCAGAAAGACATTTGAAGGTGAAACAGTTCCATGATGATAGAGATTTTCAGAGTTTGGACGATATCACAACAGTATCGTATCGTGATATCTGGAAAAATTGCTGTAAATCCCACTATACATGATGGTTAAAAATATAAAGAATATTGTATTATATATCGTGATGTGGAGCGTATCATCATATCGTTCGTGACTCAGAGGTCTGGAGGAGCTGCAAGTCTGAAAACACAATGGGTTTTGTATTTATTTATTAATTTAGAGGTTCTGCTCTCTGATTGGTTTAGGGACTTAGGAACAACCTGCTCTGATTGGTCTATAGAGTTTGTATGAGATTTGCAATGAGTTCTCATAATTTAACGTAACTCCAGGTAATTCCTGCAATATAAGGTAAAGAGGCAGATGTGATGCTGGGGTAATTCGAGGGTAAATACAGGGTAACAGGGGTAATTAACTGAATGTTGGGCTACTTAGAAATGCTGGTATAGACTTTTTTCATAAGTAAAGAGTCCACTCAAATCCAACAAACATCACTTTGAGCAGTTTTTACCCAAAATTTTTTGTATTAAATCACGAATCGGATGCCGTTGAGATAAAAGTCGAAAGATTCGTTTAGTTTTCTACGAAGTGACAAGTGTGTAACTCTCGCCGTTGCTGGCCGAGCGGCCGTACGACAGGAAGTGAACTGCGGCGTGTTAGAAGTGTAATCAGGACGAGAGAAGAGCGGCGGTTCTCTCGTTTTCTCGCAGTTACGTTGCGTCTGTATTTCCATCCTGGAGCGCTCGCTTCTCTCTTCTCTGCTCTAACATTCCCAGCAACAGGATGATCATCACTGAGCTCACAGCACAGCACAGCGCAGTGCGCATCCAGCCTGCGCACACACACACACACACACACACACACAAAGATCTCCATCCATTTCTGCAGCACCGTGTCAGTCGTTCCCAGGATTGTTTGAAGGATTGAAACTAAAACAATAACGGGATGAGGAGTGCGAGTCCACAGAGGGTTTAAAGCATGTGAAAAAAACCAGGAAAGGAAAATTAAATTAATAAACCTGAAGCAGGTTCTCCAAACCACCAACTGAAAACAAGCCTTGTTTTAAAAGTTCTTAAAAGCGTGTGTGTGTGCAGATAAAGCAATAAAATATCATAATATACAAATAGAAACACACACACACATGGAAAAATACACCAATCCCATAATTGTAAATGTGCAAAACTTTGAGAAACTCTGGGAAACCTTCAGGAGCAGTGATAATACCTCTGCAGATAATCTTCAACATTCTAATCCAATTTCAGCCCATAAGAGCTGAGAGAGAACTTTAAATATACACATACATACACACACTTCGTCACGTTTCCCGTTATCGCCATAGTAACGACACGATTACTAAAGCTAAAATGTTTCCATTCGCACTTCACGCTCCTGATGTGCCGTCAACTGAGTCCTGTAAAAGCTACATTACAGTTATGCTAGCTAGCTACATGTAACCATGGCGAGGATCTCCAGATATTCGTAACAGACACCAGCGCACGAACGTGACAGCAGAACTCTGGTGCGTTCGCAGCATCCGCTGTACTGATCGTCCCGTGCGAAAAAAACAGAGGGTGTACTAACTTTTGGAGGGCTTCTGGAGCAGGTGAGACTGCGGTACGTAGCGACTCTGATCCGAGTTGCCAATCCAGGTGTCGGTCGACAGGTTGGCGACCATTCTGTTAGAAGGCTGCGGCTTCTCCTCCACAGATGAAGTGATCACCATCGGAAAGGCTTGTGTGTGGAGCTCCTTCCAAGAATTACATCAATCAAGTTTGTTTTGTTTGATAACTAAATAAAACGTCGAAACTATCGCTTTTTTTCAGGGAAAGTCATCAGGATAATCCCATCCACGTGCTCGGGCGAATCTTTCGTATAACTGTGTGTGTGTGTGTGTGTGTGTGTGTGTGTGTGTGTGTGTGTGTGTATCCGATAGCGCTGAATTGGAACGTAAAGTTGTTGATGACAAAAGTATTCCTCGATCGCTAGCGAATTCCTGAAGTGACGACACAGATGAAAGAAAAAAAGGCACCATTCGTTACTCCCGATGCTGTTCCTGTGCTCTGTCCGTGCTTTTTCTCTTTATTACGGTAAATCTAAGGCAATAGATTGGGCTTTTAGGCAACAATGCTCATAAAAAATATAGTATACGTATTCATATTAAAACTACGACTCTGCAATATATATCTATAATCATATATACTCTGTTACATATATAGCTTATATATCTATCTATATCTACGTGTACATATATTTATATATATATATATAGCTCTGATGGTAAGGGGATGAAATTATTTGGTTACTACAGTTTTTGCTTGCGCTCGCATTGTAGCTACTTTTATCTTCGTCCTCCAATACTGAGGAATCCAGTTGAAGACCAGTTTTGAAGCTGGTCAGTTTTACAGTCTGGATATCGGAGCAGCCGGAGCTGGGAGTGCTGGTGTGCTCAAGATGGGGGTAAGGGGGTGGGTGTCTTCATTTCCAATGCCAATTACCCCATCACTATCCCTATAAATAGAAAGGGCTTCTTAGGATCCGTGTGTTGCACCCTATTGAGTTAGTGAGTCCAAAGGGCAGATGGATGGCCTCGTCCCTCGGGGGTTTAACCTTGAAGCTTTAATCCTGATAGGCGGTGAGGCGAGGGGAGGCGAGGAGAGGCGAGGCGAGGAGAGGGCCACTCTTACAGTCTACACAAAGTCCAAAGCAAAGTTCAAAGATGTCCAAAAGAAAAGCAGGGTGTCAAACCCACGACCATGTAGTGATCAGTGGATTTTATTGTGCGTGCACGAACCATGAAGAATAACTCAGCAAAGTGCACAAGTGCAGTTCTGTTCCAGGCACAAGACTAACGTTTAAGTGGGGAATCCGATCTTACTGATCCGTCTCTGAAGAAAATCCAATTCCTGAAAAGTTTAACATCAGAATTTCACTGAGAACAACAAAAAGCCTCACTTTAGTTCAACTGATCTTGTGCTCTTGGCTTTATATATATATATAGAAAACACTCCAAACGAAATCCACAGTCCAGATGTTGTTCTCTAACAGTAATAGATATTTGGAGATTGACTCGGATCTGTGCAGAGTTCATCCTGATCGCTCCACACTTCCATCCTGAGAGCTCCTCTGTTCTCCACAGCTCCTGTGCGCACTTTCCCCAGTCTCTCAGCCTCTTATTCCACCCCAACACAACAAAGCGACACCTTCCTGGATCTCTCCGGATGATGTATTTTTTATTTTATAGCAATTTGGTTGTATATTTTCTCCGTCGAGCTGCTTGTTTCCTCCACAGCCAGGCTTTAAATTGGCGTTATTATTATTCCTTGTTGTCTATAAGCCGCTGTGGCCGGCGCTCAATCCACACCCTGTGTTGATGGACTGTACCATCTGCGCTTGAAGCGCGGGGGGAGGTGGAGGTGACACACAGCGGCCACATTCGCCCCGTGTCGTAAGCTTAGCTTTGACGCAGCAACACGCACTCTGAGAACTCGAACAAAACGAGAAACGGCGCGTTTTAAAAGAAAATGTATAATATTATAATAATAAATGTTGGCAGCATATTATAAACCCCCTTCTTAATAACTAGTAGTTGTGCCAAACGGTTCCTTTCCATTTATAGTAACTGCAGATAGAGAGCCCGTATTCACACAAGCTCACACACACACACACACACACACACACATATATATATATATATATATATATATATATATATATATATATATATATATATATATATATATATATGTAGAGAGAGAGAGAGAGAGAGAGAGAGAGAGAGAGAGAGAGAGAGATCCCGTATATAAAAGCACCGTGTGTGTCACATTCACGTCTTCTACATGTATTATAATGAAGTGAATGAGCAGCAGGCTGGTGAGGATGATGAGTCGCGGGGACGGTGTCACCCCTCACCCCTGCGTCAACGCAGTGAAAGATCAAATCTCCGTACTGAGATTGTATCGATTTGTAACCTTTATGTTATGATGAACTGGATTATATTTATTTGGATCTTTTTTTTCTCTCTGCCCTTTAGAAGAGTTTGAACGAACTTTTCTGCCCCCTCGTTGAGTGTGTGCGTGTGCTAAAGCGCGCGCACGTCACCCTTCCCTTCCCTTCCCTTCCCTCGGCTTTTCGCTGACGCGCGTTCACGTCTCCCACCTCCTTCTCCCGGCTCACAGACAACCCCCCCCCCTTCCCCCTTCCCCCTCCCCCCTGCATTCCCGCCCGCGTGCGCGTTCGAACGTTCGAAAGCTCTTGTTGCTATCCGACGCCACGGCAGCCTGCGTGTGATTGGTCGGACGCGGGCCGCTCGACTGTTTCCATTGGTCAGAACGATATGTGGGCGGAGTGATAGAACGAACGCGAGGCTGCCCCCCTCCCCCCCATTTCACCCCCCCCCCCCCGCGCGCTCCTCCCTCCTCGGATCCTTGTTGTCTCTAAAACGCAGCGCGGAGCGGAATGGCCGCCAAAATAACCCCGGACTTCAGGTAAACTGAGCTGAGTGCTGAAGGATGGAGGAGACCAACACCACCACATCACTCTGAATTAACACAATATTACACCATGAACACTTTAAACACCACCACATCACTCTGAACACACCTTCCCCTGCCATTGTTCATATTATATCTCACAGTGTGTGTGTTGTATCTCACACATAATCATAATAAAAACAAGCTCTTTTCCACATTTAAGATATGACTTTCCTTTTAAACTTTTTAAAGGTTAATATCAGCATTCATAAAGGAAACTGTACACTAAAGCACAACATGCACATTGATCCATAATGTTCTTACTCTTTTACTTCACCTGTTCTCTGTCTGTATGCATTTATTTATTATCATTCTTTTTATGATTATTATATTTTCCGGCAGTTGACACATTTGA
>NC_139598.1:18770648-18780648 GCF_946808225.1 Silurus aristotelis | reverse complement strand
GCGTGTATATTTGAGTGTGTAGTCCTGAGTGTGTATATCTGAGTGTGTATATCTGAGTGTGAATATTTTAGTGTGTAGTTCTGAGTGTGTATATTTGAGTGTGTATATTTGAGTGTGTAGTTCTGAGTGTGTATATTTGAGTGTGTATATTTGAGTGTGAATATTTGAGTGTGTAGTTCTGAGTGTGTAGTTCTGAGTGTGTATATTTGAGTGTGTAGTCCTGAGTGAGTAAATCTGAGTGTGTAGTTCTGAGTGTATATCTGAGTGTAGTTCTGAGTGTGTAGTTCTGAGTGTGTAGTTCTGAGTGTGAATATTTGAGTGTGTAGTTCTGAGTGTGTATATTTGAGTGTGTAGTTCTGAGTGTGTATATTTGAGTGTGTAGTTCTGAGTGTGTATATTTGAGTGTGAATATTTGAGTGTGTAGTTCTGAGTGTGTAGTTCTGAGTGCGTATATTTGAGTGTGTAGTTCTGAGTGTGTATATTTGAGTGTGTAGTTCTGAGTGTGTATATTTGAGTGTGTAGTTCTGAGTGTGTATATTTGAGTGTGAATATTTGAGTGTGTAGTTCTGAGTGTGTAGTTCTGAGTGTATATCTGAATGTGTAGTCCTTAATTTAGTTTGATACGTGACCTCATGTACATTAAATACAGATGCTCCTAAATAAATCTGATGTTTTTATGTTATATTTAAAGTAAAGTAAAATTAATTTTCCCAGAATTCTTTCCCCTGTGTCTGTTACAAACCAAATTTAAATTACCCACAATTCCCTGCACTCACTGTCTCTCGCTTCCTGTCTTTATCTGCAATTTCCCCTCTCTCTCTCTCTCTCTCTCTCTCTCTCTCTCTCTCTCTCTCTCTCTCTCTCTCTTTCTCTCTCTCTCTCTTTCTCTCTTCCTCCCTCTCTCTCTCTCTCTCTTCCTCCCTCTCTCTCTCTCTTTCTCTCTCTCTCTCTCTCTCTCTCCCTCTCTCTCTGTATGAAGCAGAGCACAGCTAAGTGAGAACCAGCACCAAGGAGAGCAACCACACACACACACACACACACACACACACACACACACACATGAGAAAGCAAGAGAGATAGAGTGAGAGAGAGTAAGACAGGCAGACAGTTATAAGAAGGACAGAGAAAGAGAGAAAGAGAGAAAGAGAGGAATAGACAAACAAAGAGTGGGAGAGAAATAGTAAGAGAGGGACTGACAGACAAGTGAAGAAGACAGATAGATGGACAGGCATAGAGGAAAAAGACATACAGGCAGGAGAGGTAGAGAGACAGAGAGAGGTGGAGAGACAGACAAACAGAGGTGAAGAGACAGACAGACAGACAGACAGACAGACAGACAGACAGACAGACAGACAGACAGACAGACAGGCAGGCAGACAGACAGACAGGAGAGGGCCAGACAGGCTGTACACATTCCTGAGAGTTTCGTCAAAAAAGCAGTCACCTACACTTCCCTCCATGACAGTGTGCTTTTTCTTGATGAAGTAAACAGTCACGATCGTACATGCTAATCACAATTAGCAGACTAGCTAACGAATCATTTGTGCTCTTTCATTATGTACTGTGCAGCAGGATTGGGACACAGCGGGCAGTTCAGCTGAGGGAGCAGTTAGCATTTATTCTTTTAGCAGTCACCTAACTAATGCTAACCAAATCACACACATGCATCATGGGTAATCTTTATCATCTGAACCCTCCAGTGTTTTACCACAAAAATTCAAAATCCTGTTCTTTAAATTAAAAGTGATAATTATTAAAAGATAAAAACGTCAGAGCTGTTAATTAGCGTTTAATCCCCTCACATCCCAGCTCGGTATTTATTTATTTATTTATCTTATAAAATAATAAAATGTCCCCTAATATGTATAAATATATTGCTGTGACTTGTACGCAGGTGTGTGGCGGCGGTTCGGGAGGTCGTTGTCATGACCACCGTAGATTCTAATTCAACATCTTTGTGTTTCTTGTCACTTATGGTTCATTCAGCTGTGTATCTCAGTGACCTGTGGTGAGAAAGTGATTAAGACTCCACTTCAGGTGTGAATCGAACGTGCAGGACGGCCGTATGCTCCGGAGATCTGGAGCGAAAGGAAAAAAACGTGACGTGAAGCATTTTAAACCAGCTATTCCTTCAACCATGGAGTCAACTTGGTGTTCACTGGTGATGTGATCTGATGTTTGTCCAATCTTCACACATGCGTGGTGGAAACGCTGTGGGCCGTACACGTTCCTCACACGACCTGATCTGCTTCTCTGATTGTTTTAAATCAGTACACAACCACAGAGCAAAAGGAAATGGATTTGCCTCTGGTTCAGAAGTTCGGGTGCAACTTCTTCTACGACTGCAACCTTTAACTAGAACCGATCCAAAACCCCGGAACCTTTATCATTCCGACTGGGAAAATATAAAAGGAGATGAGATGTTAAACAGTGATCAACAGTTAACGCTGGTCATGTTATCATTAACTTTAGCGATCTAGTTTCTGGCTAATTCCCGAGATCTTGAAGATCAGTCTGAACAGATAGAAGACACATGATCATGGTGGGTTTTTGCATTCTGCTCTAGATTGCAGAAGGAATGTGTTTCCGAATTTCCCGTCTCTGAGTTATTCAGAGCGCTGCGTTGTCCCTGTCTCTATCCGACCTCTCTAGTTACGAACGTGTTATAACACAGTTATTACACCAAACCGTCGGTCAGCAGAGAAAGTTCCATTATAGCTAGCTCTTTCATAATTGGATAATCAGACAATACCTCCACAGCCCACCACTCCCATTTTACCATGTTTGATCAGAACTTTAAATTGGTGTACCAGGCCACGCCCACGAACGTCCGTGTGTGACATCAGCACCAACGCCATGCCATGAGCGACAGAAATATCGCATTATCGTTAACCCAAGGGCCTGCTAGCTAGCCTGCAAATTAGCAAGCACGCCCTACAGCTCAATATGTACAGAGGACACGGAGACGAATCTGACCTCCAGCACAACGTTACGTTCCTCACACCGTAGTCCAGACACGCAATGCATTATGGGTAACGCAGCCTCCGAGAATCACGTCGTATGAACATGAGGAGAACAGAATTCTGTGCATCCTGTGCGTGTACATGTGTGTGTGTGTGTGTGTGTGTGTGTGTGTGTGTGTGTGTGTGTGTGTGTGTGTGTGTGTGTGTGTGTGTTTTCTAGCATTTGGGACAGAGCCTTAAAATGGCCGGTGTTCCGTTAGGGACACTAAACAGGGACGAAGGGAAGCGTTTGGGATGGGAGCGAATGCCTTGTACGCCCTATCTAGTGCACTAGAACGAAGACTGAATCCATTTTGAACCGGCGTTGTAGTTAAGCAGAGCCTTGCAGAGGGGTGTAGGCACATCACACATCACACACACACACACACACACACACACACACACACACACACACACGGTATACCAAATTACACTCTTAATACCGTCTCATGACAGTGGATCGACTGTTTTATCGTGTGTGTGTGTGTGCGTGTGAGAGTGTCAGATTGCAGGAATAATATGTATCATAAAAATGCAACAAGCCGATGCAATGTGACGGATGACATGCAACACTGCAGCTTTACATGAACATGTGTGTGTGTGTGTGTGTGTGTGTGTGTGTGATGGGAGGGGGGTTTAAACCCTAAAAAATTATGGATAGAATGAAAATGTGGCGTGTCACGAAGGTTCATAATGAAAGGTTATTAATGTTAATAGACAGAGGGCGTCATCATGATGATGGGGTTTTGTGCATGCGGTACGTACGCCACACACACACACACACACACACACACACACACACACACACACACACACACACACACACACACAAGCACTAAGATGTGGGATAGATTTTTATTCATCGCATCACACTGAGATGTCAGATGTGATGTGAAATGGGATCGGACGGCGAAAACGCCACGCTCGCAACCGTCTCCTGTGTCCAGATGAAGGCTGGAGACACCTGAATACCTGCAGCTGCACTGCATCTCAACTGCATCCTGACCCACATCTCAGCCTCCTACGCTCACATTTAACACTGTTTCGATCCATATGTGACTGTCGGCCATATAAAAGAAAGACGCTCCTCATTGACCGGCCTGTACTTCAGCATCATCATCATCATCACCACCATCAGCATCATCATCATCAGCAGCAGCAGCAGCAGCAGCAGCACATGCATGGAGACGGACAGCAGTGCTGGTGCTGCAGTGCACATTTAGACTGGGGAAATGGGTGTGTTAGAGGAGCTGAGACGCTGAAATGAGCAGGGTGTGTGACACAGAAGAGGTGAAAGCATGTACACACGTGAATATAACACGCACATTTCACGCTGTGACGTGAGGTGAGGCTGCTGCTGCTGCAGACCAGAGCGCGATCTAAACCCACCTACACATACACATATATACATACATACACACGTGCATATACATGTGTGTGTTCGGATCCATACCTCAGGCGGCGGCGGTTCGTTCCCAGGTTCCCGAAGCGGCGGCGGCGGCGGCAGCAGCAGCAGCCATTAGCAGCGGCGTGAGATCTGCTCGCCTCCGTCCTAAAGCTCCACAGAAAAAACCCGCGGAAAAACCGGCCGAAAAAATCGGGACCCCCCCCCCCTCCCCCCGAACACCGACACCCCTCTCACGGGTGCGACCGGTGATCAATTTTCGTGTTTTAGAAATAATAATTTAAACCCCTCAGAATAAAAATCAAAACCACCGAGCTGTATTTTCTGTGTGAAATGAAATCCTCGGAGCAGATCCCAGGCTCAGGCTGAGGCGAGTCCCGGCTGCGGTCGCTGAGGTAAAAATTTCTCGAGTCCGACTCTATAAGACAGATAGTCCCCGGGCTTCTCTGCTAGCCGCTGTCTTTTTTCTTTTATCCCCGCAAAAATGTAAATCTAAAGCCGGTGTCCTGGATTTCCGTCGTTTTTGTTTTTGTTTCTGTGGTAGTGGTCTCAGTTTCTCCTCCACAGACACTAATCTTGAGGCTCTTCCTCCGCTGGTTAGCTTTCTCCGGCTAAGCTAGTTTGCATCGCCTGCCATCGGTTTGCCATTGGTCTGATTGTTGCCTGTTGTGGTGCAGCCTGAGGGGGGTAGATGAAGAGGAGGGGGCGGTAAGCGAAGGAGGTAACTGGTAAAGATATATATATATATATTTTAATTAAAAAACCCAAATGAAAAACGTATAAAAGAATAGGAAAGAGAGAGCCAGAGAGAGAGGGAGAGGGAGAGGGAGAGGGGATCGCTCCGGTGCCGCACCGCTTAGCTCACAATTAGCGATGTTGAATTCGCTGTAAAGGGAAAAGCCCCCCCCCCGCTCCGCTGCCCGTTAATCTCGATCACTCCGCGCGACTGCCTGACTCTCCGCGCCACCGACAACCGCGAGCGCGCGCCCTGCTACCAAGAGCGCGTGCCCGCTCGCCCGACCGCCCTTCGCGCGCGCGCGTTCCCAGGCTCAGGCTCGTCCGCGTGAACCCGCACCGCGCACTCATCGGTTTGATTTTCCACAAAATGGCGCTCGAACAGACCTGAGGGGGGAAACGAACCAAAAGTGTCCGCCTCAGAGCCTCTTCACTCTCACCCAGAAACACTGAGATATCTCCCCAAATACCTGCACATAACCCGGGCTCTTTCCACAACTTTAATCCGTTTATATATGATCTCAAACTTGACTCACTGTTTTGTGATCACGAGGAATTCCCAGAAACACAATTCGTTTCATTTTTATACCTTTTCAAACATTTTTATATGGATTTTATTCTCCTCATTGGGTTCTTTGAGGAACCCTCTGTGAAAGATTTCTCCACAGTTCACCATTGTGTGTAATATGATGTAGATTATACACGTTATAACGCAGGAGGTTATAAAACAGATGTATAGGAAGAATGTAAAGTCCAGTAAACACCAGAACCCTGCTATCTGAGAATCCCAGCAGGATGATCTTCTCGCTCTGAGTCTGGTGTCGTTTATATAGAAATACTGCACATTATTGCACTTGGGGATGAAGAACATGTTGGATCGAAATTCCAGGCTGATTGATGCTTATTAACATGTAATAACAGGCTAATGTAGGGGGAATAACTCACAATGTATTTCTATTACAAGAGTAGAATTGTTTTCTTAAATATCAGAATGAAACGTGTTTCTGAACTGATCGTATGTTAAGAGATGTTCACCTGAGGAGACTCGATCATCAGAGTCTATATAAATCATCTATATAGTATTATTATATAAAGTTCAGGAAAAAAACTACAAAGTAATAAATGTTTAGATGGATTTAAAGAAAGTTGATCTAGAAGAAACTCCAGGGTGGATCCCCTCAGCAGAAGCCCAACACCACAGTGGAACACAAGGACTGTGTATTTCTTTCTTTCTTTTACTGGAAGGAAATATCCGTTTCCCTGTCCACTCCGTCTCATCATACTCATCATACTGAAAAGTTCTGAAGATCTTCTGTTTCTCAATCAGAGCACAGGAGGTGGAACATCCCACACAAATCCTACTGCACAGGAAGAATTCATTAGAAAAGGTTTAGCAGAATCAATAAATACTCATTATAAATTACAGTTAATATCATTTATCATCTAGCAAGTCTGTAAACAGCTTTTTTATTTTATATATAAATATATTAGGGGTGAAACGGTGCACTAAATTCACGTTTCGGTACGTGCCTCAGTTTTTAATCACAGTTCAGTTAAGGGGAAAAAAATGCGAAACATAAAACTCAATTTTTATTAACAGCTTATTATTATTATTATTATTATTATTATTATTATTATTATTATTATTCTTTAAATAGGTTACAATTTTTAAACAATTTAAAATAAAATGCTTGCTTGGTTAAATAATATATAAATTACTATTTAATAAAAATTAAATAGAATAAATCTAATTAATGCAATACACTCTTTTATCATATTGATTACTTTAAGTAATAAATAAATCAGCACAAATTAAATTAAATAAATGGATGAATGTAATTAAATAGTTTACATTTGTTAGACCCCATTTTTGTAATACAGATGTGTGTGTGTGTGTGTGTGTGTGTGTGTGTGTGTGTGTGTGTGTGTGTGTGTGTGTGTGTGTGTTTTGCATCTACTCACTGATCTACATTACTGTTCTACTTATTTCAGTAGACTTTAACAAATGTCTTCCTTCCTTCCATCCTTCATTCATTCCCTTCCTCAATATGTTGAATATATAAACAGTATTTATATCATTTTTATTCTATAACATTTCAAATCACAGTAACAGCAGTAACACACACTGCCAGACATTTCAGTATTAACCACAAATCTTCACCTGCTGCACAAAGACAAAACATCTGAAGAACATCTGATACCTCGAACATTTAACTTTTAAAGTCAAACATTACTTTAAATTCAGAAAACTTACATTTCCAAAGCTTTACTCATACATACATTATTTTATACATCATTTAAAACATTATTCATGCATTATTATATAACATATACCTAATTTTACACATACCTTTAGATATAATTTTATACATAATATAAAAATAGTTTTATAAATATCTTTTATTTATAACTTTATACAACATTTTATACATAATTTTACTTATAACTTTATAAATAATTGTATATATATATAATTTAATACATAAAAGTGCTCGCAGGTGTGACTGTAATTTACCAAATCTAAATAATTTACCACATTTCATAAACATTTTAGTAAATTCAGAACAGATTCAGTAAAAATCACTTTTTATTCTTTATTTCAGCAGAAACACAATAAAAACATCATCAATATGGGAAATGATATAAACACAACACAGTCACGTCTCTGCACATCTCTGCTCTTGACCACGCCCACGCCCACCCTGATGTGTTCACATTAATGAAGTTATATTATTATTATTATTATTATTATTATTATTATTATTATTATTATTATTATTATTATTATTATTCTAAAGTAAAAGCTCAAGTTAAATTTACCAAAATGTCCCAATTTCCCCCCAAATTCACCAGAATGTTCAGATTGTTCTGTTTATTAATTTATTATTCAAATGATCATAATTCAGAAAATAGATAATTGGCTTTAATTAGCTTACTTAACCTAAACTTTGTCAATTTTACATTTAAATAGATTTAACCAATAACACAAATTTCTGAGGAATTTATTTAGATTTAAAAATGTATCACAAACCAAATGTTCATTTATTCACACATGCAACTGTTTAAATCAGTTTGTGTTCATAACTAAAATCTTGTGATTAATTTAAATGATTGTAGACTTTTGACAGATAAACAGGAAGTTTGTGTGGATAATAAATGGATTCATGATGTTAAAAGTAGATTTGGAATGTGAAGCCTTTTATTATTTATTTATTATATTATATAAAAGTTGATATGTATCACTCTGTGTAGGGGTCTCGTGCACTATATAATAAAGACACGTTTAATTTTCCCACTTTTCAGCAGAAGGAAGTCACAGAGACCCAAATGGCAGTGTGAGGGAGAAAAATACACAGTTATTGGATCTTATTTAAAACCATATTTATTGGTCCTTTTGTGTTTTTGAAATCTAAATATGAATATATGATTACTTGGAATAAAAAAACTGTAAAAATGTGTGACTCTTAAAAAAGCATTTCTTCTTCATATAATTGAATTATGAACTTAACAATTTATAAATTTGCTAAACTACTTAATTATTATTAATATATTTACAGAACATGAAGTTTAATCATAATCGATGAAAAGAACTTCAGTTATAATATACATTTAAATATGTACATTACAAAACCAAATAAATTTAAGTTGAGTTATTTAAGAGAAATGTATCTTAAATCTCGTCACATTTCTCAGTTTAAAATATTCTTTAAACCTAAAAATATATTTTAAAACCTTTAAAATAAAAGCACTCAAACACACTTTTCAAAGTGAAAAAAGAAAGAGTCAGTAATTATGGCAATTCATTGTGCTTTATTGAAAATCGGAAGCTCTGCACAGCGCCACCGAGTGGCTGTATGATGTAAAAGCAGCACAGACTGTGAGCAGGAGAGAGTTTATTACTCTTAATCTGATTTCTAATTTATTGAGTTTTTCTTATACACGTTTAAGGATTATACGGAATAACAGTCACTTGTGGGAGGGGGTTATATGTAGGAGGAGTTATTTGTGGGAGGAGTTATCAGTGGGAGGTGATGATTGTGGAAGGAGTTTTCAGTGGGAGGGCGTATTTGTGGGAGGAGTTATCAGTGGGCGGTGATGTTTGTGGGAGGAGGTATTGGTGGGATGAGTTATTTGTGGGAGGAGTTATCAGTGAGAGGAGTTATCGGTGGGAGGAGATGTGTGTGGGAGGGGTTATTGATGGGAGGAGGAATTTGTGGGAGGAGTTATTGGTTGTGTTTTCTGCAGGATGACACACCAGTTGCCCTGGTCGTAGTAGCTCTTCTGCACTTCCACCCCACTGATGCGCTCACACAGATCCTCCAACTCTCCACGCTGGAACACATGATAAAAACGGTGGAACACGGGACCAGGACTCGCCTTTACTTCACCTTTCAGATGCCAAGGAACGAGAAGATCCTGGGACTCGAATGCTGTACGGTTGGTGTGAACACACAGCCTAGGTGGGGTCTCCTTCCCACAATCCTCCTCTTTGTCCTCTGGGTTACAGTTCGCTTTCCCAGCATGCACCTGTCTCACACTCGACTCAATGTTGGCCTTATCCAGGTCATTTCTGTGTTGAGTGTTAGATGTATATGAAGTTTTTAATTCCACGTTCTCCTGGTTCTTCACATTTCCCAGGTTTTCCATGGTCCCTTGGTTCTCCACACACCCCAGGTTCTCCACACACCCCAGGTTCTCCACATTTCCCTGGTTCTCCACATTCCCCTGGTTCTCCACATTCCCCTGGTTCTCCACATTCTCCTCATTTCCCCGGGTCTCCGTGTTCTCTTGGTTCTTGCTAGTTTTAAGATATTTGGATTTTTGGTTTTTGTATTCCTGCTCCATTGCCCACACGTAG
>NC_139598.1:18743148-18765648 GCF_946808225.1 Silurus aristotelis | reverse complement strand
CTATAAATACACTGATCAGTCATCACATTATCACATCATAACAAGTGAAGTGAAGAACACTGAGGATCTTCATGGCACCTGGTATTGTGTGGATTTATTTGTCAGGCAGCAGGTGAATATTTTGTCTCCAAAGTTGATGTTAGAAGCAGGAAAAATGGGCGTAAGGATTCGATCGAGTTTGACATATTGAGACGTCTAGACGTCTGGGTCAGAGCATCTCCAAAACTGCAGCTCTTGTGGGATGTTCCTGGTCTGCAGTGGCCAGAATCTATCAAAAGTGCTCCAAGGAACGAACAGTGGTGAACCGGCGACCGGGTCTGGGGGACGAGGATCATTGATGCTCGAACTCGTGCAAATCCTCTTTTTAAACCAAACTGCTGGAGAAGTTAATACTGTTGATCAAAGGGTGACGACTGTTTTAGCAGCAAAAGGGGATCCAACACAATCAGCCTGATCAGTGAAATATTTCCAAGCAAGATGACGCTTCTGTTCACAAACCTGAACTCCACGAAGACCTGGTTTCGACGTGAAGAACTTAAATGTCCTAAACAAAACCCCAACCTCCTCAACACTGCCTGAACCCCAGATCCCACTACTGCTCCTCTACCTGAATGATCACGATCGATCTGGCTTCATGGAGCTCATTAAAACTGTGGAGAATAAATCTGAATTAAGACGTCCAACAAAAACGTGCGAGATGGTCGGGGGGTCACATACTTTTGCACATGGTGCATTTTAATACACATGATTAAACCCCAAAATGATTGGACTCTATATATTATTATACATCAGTACTGAGATACACAAGTCCAATCTTATTAAACACAAAGTCACACAATCATTAAAACACAAATCATTAGAATCATGTTACAGATAAAAACCTGGTGGATTCGACGTTTTCTTAAAATACAGTGGAAATAAAACACAGAACTGAAGATTTTTGAGATTATTTAATTAAAAAATAAACAAAAAAACATTAGTCTGTACAGTCACATGACCAACAGAAATCGACATTTTCGCTTTTTTGTTTTTCGTTTCACCCCAAAACATTATTTCTGATCTAAAAAAAAAAAAAAAAAGTTCTGAAAAGCAAAAGAATAAAGGAAAAGGTTCCTGGTCTAATATACTATAATACATAAGAACTTCTGTGTTACTGAAACAGCACTGGATATCAAAACTGGTGTACTGTGGAAGTTCTTCACCACCAGCCATGACACTGACACACACACACACGCACGTGCGCACGTGTGAGTGGAGAAAGCAGATGAGGATTAAAGCCGGTGTGTTCGGGTCACGCTGGAGGATTAAAGGGAACAGAAAGACGTCCAAACGCAAATTTACACAGTGGCGTCTATTTCTTCTGTTTAGGAGGCGGCCTGAAGACACACACACACACACACACACACACACACACACACACACACACACACACACACACACACACACACACACACACACACACACACACACACACACACACACACACACACACACACACACACACACACACACACACACACCAGGATCAGTAGATGAAGGAGGAGATAAAGAACTCAAATTTAACACATTATTTGTTTATCTTCAGCAGAAGCAGCTTTTTGATGATCAGGAGAAGGAGGAAGAGAAAAGCTTTATGATCTTATTTTCTGGACTAGACACAAGAAGCAGGAGCTCACAGCTGCTCTAACACGTGAGCAGGGGTGTGAACGGTGGGGAACACTGACCTGTACATCCCTACGATGACGGCGTGGTCTCTCTCGTACGGCTCCAGCGTGAGCTGCTCCTGAGGTTTCATGTTCTCCGAGCTCATCTTCTTCACCTCAGAGGCGAACACGGCCTCGGGAGACGCCGTGGAGTCGATGCAGTTCGCCTGGTGGGAAAACGTAAACGCTCACAATGAATACATGTTTATTAAACCCGATTTGACGTTGGGGTCACGTGCGATAGGAAATTTACCTTGATGGAAATGACAAAATGGCCGCCGTTCTTGAGGAAGTTGTGAGCGTTGAGAGCGACGATACGCGTCTGATCAGGCTGAGCGACGTCTGCGAAAATCACGTCCACCATCCCTGCAGGAGAAACAGACACACACACACACACACACACACACACACACACACATCAGGAAGTGCAGTACAGAAGATTTGACATTCTGTAATATAAAGAGAGAAATCAGCGTGTAGTAAACACGTGTACTGTGGAGTTCAGAAGTCTGATGAACTGTTACTCACCAACCAGCATGCGGTATTTGTGCGGATGTCTGGCGTCTTCAATAATAGGAATAATGTTGGTTCTCTTCTTAGCTACGTTCAGTAAATCTCGTCCTGAGCGATGAGAAAACTCCACTGCATACACCAAACCCTCCTGCACACAGGGTTAATAAAGGAGTGAGATCACGGCTCTATCAGTGGTGAACAGGAAGGGAGTAAATGTGTCACGTTTCTGTAGTTAAGTCGCTTTTTCACGTATCTATTGTACTGAAGTGTTTCCACGTGGAGAGATTTTTACTGTAACTTCACTACATTTCAAAGTCAAAACTTGTTTAAGTTAAACATGTTCTGATTGGTGCATCTACTGATCACCAACATACAGTTCAGCATCAAGCAGAACATTAAGAGAGGAATAAGTGATGAAGGATCTCCAGGTTTCTTCCAAAACTTTTGTACTTTTACTCAAGTGAAAGTTTAAAGGGACACTTTTACTGAGTGAATCTCTAATTTAACTCAACTACATCTTTTTGTACTTCATCCACTCGTTTATTTTACACACGTGAATGTGGATTGTACAGGAAGTAAAGAGTCTTACGGGGCCGACGATGTCTGAGACGTGAGACACCGTGGTTCCAGACGCCGCTCCCAGGTACATGACTTTGGTGCCGGGTTTGATGTGGATCTGATCGATTCCTCCCAGAATCGCGGCTGCCAGCTTGGAGCGGAACGGGTTCCACGCCCTGTACTCGATCTTCGTCTCTCCGTCCTGGAGGACAAAAACAAGGGACATGAGAAATTTATAAATAATTAACATGAGAGCATCATCAATGCCACCAAGTGGGCAGGGCTTAAAAGTTTTACTATTATAAAAGAGCGCCAGCATATTCGGTTTCTGAGTCCCCAGAATGAGTTATAATCAAACAAAGACAATATAAACGATCGCCATGACGACTGACCTCAACGCTGATCCTCTTCTCCCCATACACGGACTCTCCCACCACCATGTTCCTCGTCACCAGGGCGTCTTCCTTCCCACGGCAGATGAACACACCTGAGTCATAACAACTGTTATTCTTCTGTTCACCCCCTCATACACACACACACACACACAATTAATTAATAAACACTCTTACCTTCATGTCTGTGTGGCTCCACTGTCACTTTCTTTCCTCCTCTAAACCCGCCTCGCCCTCCAGCTCCACCTCCTCCTCTGCCCCCGCGGCCCCACGGCGCTCCTCTGCCTCCTCCACGGCCCCGGAATCCTCCTTCACCACTCGGAGACCTGAAACCTCCACCTGTAATCATAAAGTAACTCATCAGCCTGATCCACTTACAGCAGGATTGTTATATAAACGTGTCATTTACAGACGCAGCTACTCTAGTATGGGTTCCACTTTACCTCCACCACCTCGTCCTCCTCTAAATCCACCACGTCCTCCTCGGTCTCCACCACCACGTCCTCCAAAACCACCACGTCCTCCAAAACCACCCCGACCTCCACCACCGCGAGGACTAAAACCTGGAGGGGGGACAACAGAGTTCATGAACATTATATCATATAACACAAAGACGTGCGTCTCACCACAGCACAACAAAAAGCTGTGTACTAATTAGAAGTCGACCGATTTATTGGTACTGAATGTGGACTGCTGGGACAATCAGCAAAAATCCACAGCTTTCCTGTACTGTTATTACAAGAGCGGCCTCTAGAGGCGACTTACTGACGGTGCGGTTTGTTTTAACTGCTGTCTTTTTATAGAGAAACAAATGTCTGTATTTACTTTTTATTTCTACATTTTATTTATCAGATGATGTGGTTTGTGTTTTGTAGAAGAGTTAAAAGATTATTTTGTCGTCTCGCAAATTGTATTCTTCTATTGGAGAAATTATTTTAAGCCCTTTTTATGAGTGTACAATATGTAAATGAGCATGTCTGATCAGATAAAACTCATTTGCATAAATAATGAACGTATTCTATTAAATTTCATTACAGCACATTAATATTACGGTATTTTTCCTATTAAACGCACAGATATTCACTGTAGGAGATTAAAAACATCAGCTGTACAATTCAACGTGCTTCTTTTTAGCTAATATTCAAGAAATAAAAACCTTCAAAGCGGTTTTTTTTAAATAATAATAAACAAAAACCTGAGCGTGATGTGGCGAAAGTGTGGATCAGGATCACACACACACACACACACACACACACACGCGCGCGCGCGACCATGTGTTCAGCAACAACGTGTTTCATTTCATAGACGCACCGCGTTCACACCCAGAACCGTATTAATCCCAATAAATCGAATTAATTGATCCGGATTAACTATCAAACCCCTTTTCTTCTATGTGACACCACATTTAAATATCTTTTGATCACACTAATACTCGGTTTAGATCTCTCACACACACACACACACACACACACACACACACACACACACACACACACACACACACACACACACACACACACACACACACTTCTCATTTTAACACAAAACGCACAGAAACGTGTAAAAACTCTCACGCGCACGTTTCCCCTCAGAGCTTTTAGCAGAAACCGCTAACGAGCTCCAGCGTCCGTATCTTTATTTTATTCACATCTTCCGCTAAAACTAGACACCGGTTCTGAAAGAATCGTCACCGAGCCAGAACTCGAACTCACCTGGTCTCATGTTTAATCAGTAATAAAGTCTAGAAGATGTTTTTCCTCACAGACACACCGGGAACTGATCACCACACGCGCGCACGAGCCCACATGGAGAATCGGAGAAGATTCTTTCCCATGATGCACCGCGAGCAGGTTTCCGGTGTAGAAGGGAAGAGGGGGGGGGGCTGATGTAACAGCGCCGTCTTGTGTTCCGGAGGGAGAACTACAACGGAAGCTAAATAACATTAGATCCAGGTGTGTGTGTCTGTTCACACTGTACTGCCGAAAGTATTCGGTCGTCTGCATTTACATGCAAATGAACTTGAGCAACATCCGATTTTAATCCATAGGGTTTAATATGATGTTGGCCATGAGCAGCTATAACAGCTTCAGCTCTCCTGGGAAGGTTTTCCACAAGCTTTAGGAGTGTGTTCATGGGAATTTTGGACCGTTCTTCCAGAAGCACATTTGTGAGGTCAGACACTGATGTTGGACGAGAAGGTCTGGATCACAGTCTCGAAGCTTTTCCACACCAAACTCACTCCTCCATGTCTTTATGGACCTTGATTTGTGCACTGGTGTGCAGTTGTGTTGGAACAGGAACCAGTCGTCCCCAAACTGTTCCTGGGGAGCATGAAATCGCCCAATATGTCTTGTTATGATGAAGCATTGAGTTCCTTTCACTGGAACTGAGTCTTCTGAAAAACATCCCCAAATCATAATCCCCTTTACTAAACTTTACACAATGCAGACAGACTAGTAGCGTTCTCCTGCCACCTGCTGAACCCAGACTCGTCTATCAGTTTACCAGACAGTGAAGTGATTCTTCACTCCAGAGAACACGTCTCCACTGCTCTGGAGTCCAGTGACCTCGTGCTCTACACCACTGCATCCGATGCTTCGCATTGCACTTGGTGATGTAAAGCTCGGATGCAGCTGCTCGACCATGGAAACCCAGTCCATGAAGCTCTACGCACTGTTCTTCAGCTGATCTGAAGGCCACATGAAGTTTGGAGGTCTGTAGCTATTGAAAGTTAGTGTTCTCTGTGCACTACGTGTCTCCGCATCCGCTGACCTGCTCTGTGGTTTTACGTGTCTGAGTTTCTGTCGTTCTCAATTGCTTCCACTTTGTTCCAACTCCACTAACGCTTTACTGTGGAATATTTAGTAGTGAGGAAATTTCACGACTGGACTTATTGCACAGGTGACGTCCTGTCACGGTACCACGCTGGAATTCACTGAGCTCCTGAGAGACACACATCCTTTCACTAATGATTGTAGAAGCACCTGCATGATTTTATACACCTGTAACCATGGAAGTGATTAAAACACCTGAATTCAGTGATCTGGATGTGTGACTCAATACTTCTGGCAGTGCAGTGTGTATATATATTGTGTATATGTTTGAAGTAGCTCCACCTAGTGTTCAAAAATAATATCGCAGCAGCTATTAATGATATATTATTTTATATTATATTATATCATATTATATTATATTATATTATAAACACATGAGGAAAAGAACTGTAACTATCTCTCTTTTCTTGATTATGGCTTTTTTTAGAAGTTGTACAGGTACATTTATGTGTGTACTGATAATAAAAGGACAATAATGCAGAGGAAACGTCATTGAGTGCAAAAATGAAGTAAATGTGAGATACATGTTTATTTTATTGGGTCAAAAAAAGTTGTTACATATAAACGTGTGATGCTCGACACGTTGTAAGTTCTGTACAAAAGCACGAAAAACAAATACAGAAAAAAACACCAGGTTTCAGGTGAATGTGAGTTTGTGAACCGAGAGGGAGAATTTAGCCCTTTTATACATCATATGCAAAATACTATTTACACTCGTGCGTGTATGTGTGTGTGTGTATAGGTGTGTGTGTGGGGTGTGTGTGTGTGTGGGGGTGTATAGACGTGTGTGTGTGGGATGTGTATAGGTGTGTGTGTGTGTGTGTGTGTGTGTGTGTGTGTGTGTGTGCGTGCATGTGTGAAAGTTTAACTGCTACAGGTAATATAACCTTAGTAAAAGTTTGGTTTATATCATTAAGAAAATCCTTTTACAATATAGACGTCCATTTTCTTTATATTCTGGAGTCCTTTGGATTTCTGGTTCTTCTCCACTAACCAGAAGTTTGTGAGTTTGAATCCTTGAGATCCACATACACTTCAGATACTGCATCATGAATACAAAAGAATAAAAAGCCTCAGACGAATGAATAAATGCAATAAAATCTGAAATCAAACATGAGCCGTTTGTGTTCAGGAAAAAGTGTTCGGCTCTAAACTTCTGTTTGCTTTATTTCCTCCCTTTCCAGCGATCTGAGACATAACAATCAGTGATGCAGTAAATTCACATGTGATTGATGTCATATTATATAAATAATAAAAATGAAACAAGGTCACGTGTGAAGCGCATCTAAAACACTTTCACCATCGAGTTCCTGTACTTTATAAATCCATTAAAAATGTTAGAAATGCTTTAATTTGTTCCTGAAATCGAGACTTTAACTCTTAAAGATCTGCTTCAAGCAGCGAACTTTGCTGATCAGTTAGTTTAAAAATTATACTTTTTTAGTTTAACCCTTTTTTTTTTTTTATAATTAAGACTTGAAATGCAGAATCTTTCTGTCCAGATCTCGGGTTTTCTTGATGCTGGAGTGAAGATCCCTTGACACTGACTTTCTAGTGGCCATGGTTTTAATAATAAGAGTTTAAATGCGAGTGTGTGGCCGGGTGTCGAGGCATCTGGGAACTGGGATACACCACGCTGGTCGGTGAGCTCCAGTAGTTGGAGTTTGGAGGGAAAAAGCTGGTCGAGGACACGGGCATGGGGCCGGAGTGTGAGCCCATGAAGTTCACTTTGGGCTGGTGGCTGTGGTAGCTCTGAACGTAGGGCACTTCGTTTTGGAACTTGAGGACGTTGGCCTCGTTCGGGTGGTTCTGATGCGCGTGAGAGATGCCCTGGAAGTCGAATTTGTAGGCGTATCGCTTGCCGTGCACTTTGGTCATGATGTTCTTGTCGTAGTAGTAGCGCAGGGCGCGGCTCAGCTTGTCGTAGTTCATGTTGGGTTTGCTCTTGCGTTCGCCCCAGCGCTTGGCCACTTCGTCCGGATCGGTCATCTTAAACTCGCCGTTCGTTCCCTCCCAGGTGATGATGTTGGAGTTGTTGCTGTCTGACAGGAGCTCCAGCAAAAACTGCCACAGCTGGATCTGACCTGAACCTGCAGAATCGAGGGCAACATCAACAATCACATTACAATACCATAATGAAGGTGATAGAGACATGGGGCAGGACCCCTGATACAAAATATGTCAAACACAGCCAATAATCATACAATCTAGAATCCAATCATATTTACGATTAGAATAGTGGTGTTGTTGTTGTGCATCATTGTCTGTATATTCCCAAATATTCTTAATGTTTCAACAAGATTTTAACAAACATATTTTGCAGTTAAAATCCACTTATCATTACAGACTTATCAAAATCATTATTTTTATTCCACATTAATTAGCGGACCCCCTGCAGCACTGCTGCGGACCCTCGCTTGAAAACCCATGCATCAAAAAACAGCATAAAATAGAACAATAATATCATATATACAGTGTAGAATAAGACAGAATGGTTTAGTACAGTGGAGTAGTGTGTGGTATGGTGCTGTGTATAGTATAAAATTAAAGACTGTACACACACACACACACACACACACACACACACACACACACACACATACATATATATATATATATATATATATATATATATATATATATATATATATATATATATATATATATGCTACAGTACTGTATACTACTGTATAGTATGGAGTATAATATATGAGAGCACTGCACAGTGCGCAGGGTTTATGTGATTTACACTCAGTAGTGTAGTGTAGTTTAGAGTAGTGTAGTGCAGTGTAGAGTAGTGCAGTGCAGTGCAGTGCAGTGACGTGTAGAGTAGTGCAGTGCATTGCAGTGTAGAGTAGTGCAGTGTATTGTAGAGTAGTGCAGTGTAGAGTAGTGCAGTGTATTGTGTTGTAGTGTAGTGTAGTGCAGTGCCGTGTAGAGTAGTGTAGTGCCGTGTAGTGTAGTGCAGTGCAGTGTAGTGCAGTGCCGTGCCGTGCCGTGTAGTGTAGTGCAGTGCAGTTTAGTGTAGAGTAGTGTAGTGCTGTGTAGTGCTGTGTAGAGTAGTGTAGTGTAGTGTAGTGTAGAGTAGTTTAGTGTAGTGTAGTGTAGTGTAGTGCCGTGTAGAGTAGTGTAGTGTAGTATAGTGTAGTGTAGTGTAGAGTAGTTAAGTGTAGTGTAGAGTAGAGTAGTGTAGTGCAGTGCAGTGTGGTGTAGAGTAGTTTAGTGTAGTGTAGAGTAGTGTAGTGTAGTGTAGAGTAGTGTAGTGCAGTGTAGAGTAGTGTAGTGCAGTGTAGTGCCGTGTAGAGTAGTGTAGTGTAGTGTAGAGTAGTTTAGTGTAGTGTAGTGTAGTGTAGTGTAGTGCCGTGTAGTGTAGTGTAGTGTAGAGTAGTGTAGTGTAGTGTAGAGTAGTTTAGTGTAGTGTAGAGTAGAGTAGTGTAGTGCAGTGCAGTGCAGTGTGGTGTAGAGTAGTGTAGTGCAGTGCAGTGCAGTGCAGTGTAGAGTAGTGTAGTGTAGTGCCGTGTAGAGTAGTGTAGTGTAGAGTAGTTTAATGTAGTGTGGAGTAGTGTAGTGTAGTGCAGTGCAGTGTAGAGTAGTGTAGTGTAGTGTAGAGTAGTGTAGTGCAGTGTAGAGTAGTGTAGTGCAGTGTAGTGCCGTGTAGAGTAGTGTAGTGCAGTGTAGAGTAGTGTAGTGCAGTGTAGTGCCGTGTAGAGTAGTGTAGTGTAGTGTAGAGTAGTTTAGTGTAGTGTAGTGTAGTGTAGTGTAGTGTAGTGCCGTGTAGTGTAGTGTAGTGTAGAGTAGTGTAGTGTAGTGTAGAGTAGTTTAGTGTAGTGTAGAGTAGAGTAGTGTAGTGCAGTGCAGTGTGGTGTAGAGTAGTGTAGTGCAGTGCAGTGCAGTGCAGTGTAGAGTAGTGTAGTGTAGTGCCGTGTAGAGTAGTGTAGTGTAGAGTAGTTTAATGTAGTGTGGAGTAGTGTAGTGTAGTGCAGTGCAGTGCAGTGTAGAGTAGTGTAGTGCAGTGTAGAGTATTTAAGTATAGTGCAGTGTAGTGTAGTGTAGTGTAGTGTAGTGTAGTGTAGTGTAGAGTAATTTAGTGTAGTGTAGTGTAGAGTAGTGTAGAGTAGTGTAGTTTAGAGTGGAGTAGTGTAGTGCAGTGTGGTGTGGTGTAGAGTAGTGTAGTGCAGTGCAGTGTAGAGTAGTGCAGTGCAGTGTAGAGTAGTGCAGTGTAGTTTAGTGCAGTGCAGAGTAGTGTAGTGCAGTGTAGAGTGGAGTAGAGTAGTGTAGTGCAGTGCAGTGTAGTGTAGAGTAGTGTAGTGCAGTGTAGTGTAGAGTAGTGTAGTGCAGTGCAGTGCAGTGTAGTGTAGTGTAGAGTAGTGTAGTTTAGTGTAGTGTAGAGTAGTGTAATGCAGTGTAGTGTAGATTAGTGCAGTGCAGTGTAGAGTAGTGTAGAGTAGTGCAGTGCAGTGCAGAGTAGTGTAGTGTAGTGCAGTGTAGAGTGGAGTAGAGTAGTGTAGAGTAGTGTAGTGTAGTGTAGTGTAGAGTAGAGTAGTGTAGTGTAGTGTAGAGTAGTGTAGTGCAGTGCAGTGTAGTTTAGTGTAGTGTAGTTTAGTGTAGTGTAGTGCAGTGCAGTTTAGTGTAGTGCAGTGTAGTTTAGTGTAGTGTAGTGCAGTTTATTGTAGTGCAGTGTAGTGTAATGTAGTGTAGTGTAGTGTAGTGTAGTTATTATTAATAGCACACATGCAGTAAATTAGAAATAAAAGAACTCTCAGCAGGTGTGTTTAGAAAGTGTCTGATTAAAAACATTTCTTTTACCTGGATTAGCGAGACGGCTGCTGATGG
The DNA here is from genome assembly GCF_946808225.1 of Silurus aristotelis. NCBI lineage: Eukaryota > Metazoa > Chordata > Actinopteri > Siluriformes > Siluridae > Silurus > Silurus aristotelis. The sequence continues at coordinate 18,754,815 of NC_139598.1, read as the reverse complement.
GCCCTAACGCCTGGTATGGATCTAAACATAAAAACCACTGGTTAATAATCAGACCAGTTATAACAACATCAACAACAACAACAACAACAACAACAACAACAACAACAACGACAACAACAACAACAACAATGACGACACATAATTTCTTTCATGACAGAGTTCATACCTTGAGTGATTCTGGATGAAGGTTCTGAAATCCTGCTGTTGATCTGCTGCTCCACCGGAGAACCTGCAAAATATTTGAATAATAATAAACATCAAACAAAATATAAAGTACAAAATAAAGAGCAGCTACTGTATTAATCTTCTGATCAGGTGTGTATAAGGTATTAATCAGGTTTAGATCGGGTGTGATGGAGGTGTGATTGAGATGGTTTGGACATGTGCAGAGGAGAGACATGGGGTGACAGATGATCCACTGTGGCGCCCCCTAATGGGAGCAGCCAAAAGAAGATAAAAAAATAATCAGGCATTGATTGTATGTGTATCAGATGTAAATCAGGTATTGATCAGGTGTGTATCAGGTATTAAGTGATTAATCAGCTATTGATCAGGCATTGATTGGGTGTGCATCAGACATGTTTCAGGTATTGATCAGGTGTGTATCAGTTATTGATCAGGTGTGTATCACTTATTGAGCAGGTGTGTATCACTACCTTTAGGAACCGTCATGGTTCCTGATGGCCAGCTGTTTCTCCTGCTGATCTCCTCAAAATTATTTTCTGCACAAAAACAACACAAAAAGATATCAAATGAGTGAGCCCGACTGGTTTACAGAAGTGTAACGAAGCTTTATTCTGTAAGTGTTCACCCTTTTTACTTCCATGATGAAAACAACACCCCACACACAGAGCTCACAATAAAACTCTAAGATTTTCTTGTGCCAAATATTTAAAGTGTTCATAATATTTTTTCTGCATTCTTTGTACTTAAATAAAGAAGTTAGGAGGAGTTGATGGAGGGAGATTCTGCAGGAAAGGAGGGAGGAAGGAAGCGCTACATTAAAGACCCCAGAGAAACAACGGTAGCATGAACAAAGTGACCCAAGGAGAGCAGAAGATGACCCACAGTCCCTCAGGAGGAGTGTCCTTTTGTTGCAGGCTAATGCATGTATAACAAAATAGTCAATTGTGTCCTAATGGGGCACCCAGCTTCCTGTTGCAGTGCAGCTGCTTCCTGTCTGAAACTGCAAGAAAAGTCAAAGACGACTGAGCAGCCACTTATTGTTTGGGTTGCTGAAGAACCTGAAACCCCCTTTAACTGCACAAGATTCTTTCTGAGCAAGTTTTTTTTTTACAATTAAAGGATTTTCTATTTATACGCTAACGGCTTTAGAGCGTGGTTTTGTCTCGATGTTCCAGATGTGCTCTACTAAACATAGCAAGTTCTCTTTGGGTTCTTGTGTTCTTTTCCCACTCTTTTAGAGAACCAGTGGGTTTTGACCTGATGACATGTTTCAAAGTTCTCAGCTAAATATAATAAGTTCTGGTTGGTTCCTGGGGAAGCAGTTTAACAGTACTATACCTTCAGTTGCTAAAGTTATGTTAATAAAATGCTGCTGTCTGTAAGTCACAAATATGACTGGTTCTTGGTCCCAGATCAGTGCCACCTAATGGGTTAGGTCAAGTACTAGTGAAGAGTGAAAACAGTTCATGATATAGAGAGCTGCTATATAAAACAGTACGTCAGGGTAATCAGACCCCACCACCACCTATGAAAAAGATTAAATGCAGTTGAGGTGTTCTGTGTCCAGTTGTCTCCATTTCCCTGACCATCCACCAGACATGTTCCCTTACCATCCACCAGACAAGTTCCCTTACCCACCACCAGACACGATCCCTTACCCTCCACCAGACACATTCCCTTACCCTCCACCAGACACATTCCCTTACCCTCCACCAGAACCATTTCCTTACCCTCCACCAAACACAATTCCTTACCCTCCACCAGAATCTTTTTCTTACCCTCCACCAGACAAGTTCCCTTACCCTCCACCATAACCATTTCCTTACCCTCCACCAGACAAGTTCCCTTACCCTCCACCAGAACCATTTCCTTACCCTCCACCAGACACATTCCCTTACCCTCCACCAGAACCATTTCCTTACCCTCCACCAGAACCATTTCCTTACCCTCCACCAGACAAGTTCCCTTAGCCTCCACCGGAACCATTTCCTTACCCTTCACCAGACAAGTTCCCTTACCCTCCACCAGAACCATTTCCTTACCCTCCACCAGACACATTCCCTTACCCTCCACCAGACACATTCCCTTACCCTCCACCAGAACCATTTCCTTACCCTCCACCAGATACAATTCCTTACCCTCCACCAGAATCTTTTTCTTACCCTCCACCAGACAAGTTCCCTTACCCTCCACCAGAACCATTTCCTTAGCCTCCACCAGACAAGTTCCCTTACCCTCCACCAGAACCATTTCCTTACCCTCCACCAGACACATTCCCTTACCCTCCACCAGAACCATTTCCTTACCCTCGACCAGACACATTCCCTTACGATCCACCGGGACCATTTCCTTACCCTTCACCAGACAAGTTCCCTTACCCTCCACCAGACGAGTTCCCTTACCCACCACCAGACACATTTCCTTACCTTCCACCAGACAATAACCAGAATACAAGCTCCCAGATCCCAGGTTTCTTGTGCCATTCACATGCAAGTTGGTCCACAACTGGTCCATGATCCCCCACTATGCACATTCCTGACATCCTTGGAGTGCAAGTTCTGTGAGCCTTATCAAGACAAATGCCCTGATTGATCAGAATGCAGTTTCTTGACCTGCCATTGTCTCAGTCCCATGTATCTATTGAGTACAAGTTTTTTGTTTGTTTGTTTTACTTTAGAACCCAATATACTATACACTATAAACTATTCCTAGTTTATTTCCAGTGTTTATTTTAGTCTGGGGGTCACCTACTGTCAGTTCCTGTTCCTAAGTTTGTATTAGTTCCCGATCATTGATCTTAGTACTTTTTAAGGTTACCATGTCTCTTTAATTTTGTGTCTCTGACCCAGAGATTGACTCTGATTCGGTTAAAGTTGGACCATAATAATGGGTCTTGCTAATTAATTTTCCTGCTCTTTCCTCTGTATCCTCACCCCAGAAAAAAACCCGCTCCCTAAACCCAACTGTCTTTTGATCACAATATTTAAAGTAAGTTATGGATCTTCCCAGTATTCTCACATTGCATTCCTGTTTGTCCCTATTTACCCTCCAGCTTCCGTATATGGCCCTGTTTCCTGCCATAATCAACACAGGGTTTATTAATCAGAAATCGGAACACTCATTTGAAGGTTTTAGGCTTACCTGCTTTGACCTGTAGCCTCGGTGGGGGCTGTGTGTTGGTGGGGGTCGTTGGGTATGAGAAGGTCGGACTACCTGTAGGCCAAGCACAAAAAATATAAAATACATTTTTTTTCCCACAACAATTTTTTTCACTCCTTTGGCTGAACACAATATAACAACAATAAAAAGGTTTTATTTATTATTTAAACCAGGCGTCCCCAAACTACGGCCCCGACATTTCAAACAACACTCATTCTCATTTTTACTCATATCATATCTGTATTTGATAAAGTTTGGCTTTGAAACAATGTTCTCTAGTTACTAATAGAGGCTGAGGCACCATTAGTTGATTGCTGGAACTATCAGCTATTGGCAAAAATCCATACCGATTTTTCCGACTTCCGGTCCACTGTCATTACAAGAGCGGCCTCTAGAGGCCAATCACTGATGCCACGTGCTGTTTGGTTTTACATGTGACTGCGTGCTGCACAGAGATACAGTAAGTAAAAAGTTCAGAAGTCTTGGGTGACCCACGACATGACCAACGTCTCCCCCATTGATTAGTTTCAACTTTGAAAAGCTCGTCTCTGCTTCAGACTCTGTCACTGAATGAATGGAGTAAGAACATATTCTTAGACCAGTCCACAAATTTGGATACATTTCTGAGCTCCATTTTATATATAAATTTAACCCTAAATACATTTATTACACAATTAAATACACGTCATTGTGCACAATTGATTATACTCTCAGAACCAAGAAACACTTAGCCATAAGATACATACAACATCTATATCTTTATCTTCTTCTTCTTCTTCTTCTTCTTCTTCTTCTTCTTCTTCTTCTTCTTTTGGCTTCTCCCATTAGGAATCGCCACAGTGGATCATCTGTCTCTACATCTTCCTCTTTCACACCAACTACCCCCCTCCCCCCTACTCCTTATTTCTTTCGTCTGAATTGGGCTCCTGAGGGTTAAGACTTTTTTGATCCATAATTTTAATTTAGATTCAGATCTCCTTATTGATGTGACGTGATTCCAGGTCTTGTCAATTCTTCCACAGGAAACCCTAATGGCTGAGATGATCTCCTTTCCACCTCCCACATCTCCTCTCCAAGTGTATGAGTGAGGGAACATCTCCAGGTGGTGGGTGCGCACTCCGAGTCCCGACCAGCTTCATTCACCATCACATGATACAATAATTTACGCGACCGTGCAAATGAGCGGTAAAAAAAAGGATTTATATTATTTTGTGTGGATCCCCCATAAAACCACCCCCAGGTAAGAAGCCTCCCTGATCTGCTGCCATGTCCCCAGCGCTCGATCCTGATTGGTGACTCGCTGCGTGTTTCACCAGTTATATTTTTATCCTCATAAATTAAAAATAACGACTGATTTCACTTAATGTAGTTAAAATATTTGACTTTTAAATGTAGTAAAATTACAGTAAAATCTCCCCAAAATAAAATACTTCAGTAAAGTACAGATACACAAAAAATCGATTCAGGTACAGTAATGATTACATTTACTTCCTTACTGTTCACCACTAAAATGTGTTAATCATATATTTATATTTAAAAAAAGTTTTTCTTCTTTAGTTTTAGCTGTAAAATATTCCATTAGGACATAAAAACAGAGCACAGAAGGAGATAAAAGGTCATGTATGTGTGTGTATGTGTTTGTGTATTACTCTGGCGGAGGTAGTTGAGATGTGACAGCAGGACATCGGCGTTGTAGTGCGTCGTGAGACGCATCATGTCCTCTTTCGACATTTTGCAGAGCATCTTTCCATCCAGTGGGAGGAAGAGGGACACATCCACCTCCACCAGGCTGTACTCTTTTATTGCCCACTCCACCCACTGACGTACATGGTCCTGAGTCCAAACCTCCGGGTCTGAAAGGTGGAGAATAAATAGATTTCTTTATGTGTGTGTTTGTGTGTTTGTGTGTTTGTGTGTTTGTGTGTGTGTGTGTGTGTGTGTGTTTGTGTGTGTGTGTGTGTGTGTGTGTGTGTGTGTGTGTGTGTATGTGTGTGTGTGTGTGTGTGTGTGTGTGTGTGTGTGTGTGTGTCTGTGTGTTTGTGTGTGTGTGTGTGTGTGTGTGTGTGTGTATGTGTGTGTGTGTGTGTGTGTGTGTTTGTTGTATTTTAAACCCTTTTTAAGTACAAATTGAACAAATGCAATCTAAGGAAAGGCTCGTTATAAATGCTTATAATTTGTCATTAGTAACATATATATTGTTGTTGCAAATAATGTACATTAAAATCATATGGAAACGAGTGTGTAATATGCAAATAATTTGCAAATAAGCTGCTGATTAGGCACACACACTTGATTTTCGGAAAGTCCCCTTTAAACACTGTTAAATCATTAGTTCATCATTTCAAATATTTGAAGTCTTGAATATTCAGAAAAACGATGGTTAGTATCCCTCATCTTCTCAGACCTCTAAAACCTTTAGAAAGGATGGTCCCTGCAAGTGATGACTAGAACGTTGGTCCCCATGCAACAGGTAAACCCGTAAGAGTGTGTGTGTGTGTGTGTGTGTGTGTGTGTGTGTGTGTGTGTGTGTGTGTGTGTGTGTGTGTGTGTGTGTGCGTGTGTGTGTGTGTGTGTGGGTGTGTGTAGAAGATACATTAGAAAAACTAACGCTCCTGATCTTCAGTCATGTTCATCTACAGAGCCTTAAATGTACCACACACACGCGCGCACACACACACACACACACAAACACACGCACACACACACACACACACACACACACACACACACACACACACACACACACACACACACATGAGCTGCCCTTAATTTTTCACAGAAAATAATTCACTTCCTCCCTGATGCAAGAGCCTGTGGTAGAAAGAGGGTGTGTGTGTGTGTGTGTGTGTGTGTGTGTGTGTGTGTGTGTGTGTGCGTGTGTGTGCGTGTGGATGTGTGTGTGTGTGTGTGTGTGCGTGTGGATGTGTGTGTAAAAGAAAGAAGCCACAACCCGTTTTATTTTTCAGTATCCTTCGAAACTAAATACTGAAGTTCTACCTATAACAGGAGACACACCCAGGTGGTGCATGATGGGAAATCTGCTTCGTTAAGACACACTGACTGTGCGTTTATTTTAGCAGGAGAACAGTGCTACTTAGCTTACATTTATAACTTATACCCATTTAATAAATATATCTAACATGCCAGTAAGCTGTGTTAAGAAACTAGTGAGCTAACGTTGGATATCTGGGTCATGACCTTTTCCTCCGGTAATGAAGAACTGCGCTTAGTGTACACACGAGTTATAAACATGACTTTAATTTATTTATTTTAATTTTACATAACATCTTTATTTCAGAAGGTAAGGGAATGATATGGGCTGTGTTTTAATTGTAGTGATGATAGGGGAAGTGTGTATCACTTATGAAAGCGGGCGTGTCTCAGATGTAAGGCTGAAAGTGGGCGTGTCTCAGATGTTAGGCTAAAAGAGGGCGTGTCCCACCTGCAGGTACGATGACTCTTTTCTCTTCTGTGGTGCTCTGTGGACTCGTCCTCGGCTCTGGATACGATGGCTGATACGGCTGCTGCCCTCCATCACTACTGCTGATGTGACGACTTCTTTTAGCAGCGCTGACCTCCACTGGAGACTCACGACTGAAACACACACACACACACACACACACACACACACACACACACACACACACACACACACACACACACACTCCATTATCATCACAACAGAATTCAAAAATACAGAAACAAATTTCCCTGATCAGTTCACTCTGCAGATAATCACCATCCAATCACATTTCCTCACGCTCAACCTGCTCAGCCAATCCAGAGCCTCGTCTCTACCAGGTTCGATTTGAGGTGTGTTCAAAATTCTTGGTCATTTCATTTAGTGGGAGTTTAATCAAATTCAGACAATCCTGTCAAACTATAACTCGCTGTTTCCTTGACAAAAAATGTCTAATCATTAGCAATATTTGATCATCTGGCTAGTTTTATTATCAGCTGAAAGTTTTTAGAATGAAATGAACCCCGTGAGTGGAAACTAAACGAGTGAGTGAGTTTGAAGATGAAAGTTTTGAGAAATAATTTGCATATCTGATCATGATTGGTCCAATGCAGTGAGGATTACTTAGTGACATCACAAAACATGCTTATTGAAAAATAGTGGGAAATTAACGTTTAAAATCAGACTCAAGCATTTTAGCAGAGTTTAATCACAAAACTGGAGTGTGTGTGTGTGTGTGTGTGTGTGTGTGTGTGTGTGTGTGTTTATATATTTGTGTGTTGTTCTGTTACCTAGCTCCGTTGACGTGTTCGTTTTTTTTCGTAGGAATGTTCGCTGACGTGTTCGTCCACTCGGACTCGGTGCTTTCCTCTGACCCTTGTCTGAATCCGGCCTGCGCCGCCGGAGACGTGATCTCGGACTTCATGCTTCCAAACGCCGGCTCAAATATGGACTGATCCTGACTCACCACGGCCAGAGCTTCCTACAACACACACACACACACACACATGTGTTTCATGTGTTACTGAAGCAATAATAAGTTTACCATATGAACACACTCATTGCTGATGTCTTTCCTTATTTAGATTAGACTTTTATTCATGAAAACGTTAACCCGGGCGGCGTCCGTTTATTAGCTTAAAATAGCTTCACACTGACAGGAAATGCAGAATTAGCACCACAGACAGAGTTTCATACGACACAGACGGAGAGATAAACAGGGGCCATGTAAGGTGAAAGGGGGGGGGGGTAGGGTGGCGGTGGGGGGGGGGGGTGCTTAATGATATAATAAATATGGTAAATTTTTTGCATGTATTCACATATATACATTTTCAGAAGAAATGCACTCGTTACAGACGTCTCTATATTTTTTTTTCATAAAGCTGAAACCGGGTGTGAGTATTTCAGTGAACAGGTAACATCAGATATCTAATTGTGCCCTATTTAAACAATTAGCATGTGCAGGCTTGTGGGCGTGTCCCATTTCCTTACAAGGTTTTATACTAGCACCAGGCTATAAGGATATGGCTACAGAACTTACAGTATACTGCGTATCAATCCGCATATTTAATCAGAACATAAACAAGGAACTTTTTTTTTACATACAGTTTCAAATTAAGCTTCTGAAATGACCTGGTACACGGAGGGAAAACGTATCATCTCAGTATCATTTCCTAAATCCAGTAATAACATTTTTCCAGTAAATTTTATTAGCATTCATCAGTGTACCGAGACACGTAACCTCCCTGTCAGGTTGGTCTGCGTCACAATAGCCGGTTAAAACACAAAGCAGGCTCTGAGCCGGTGTGACTTTGGGATTTATTGTGAAGAATACAGTAACATGATGATTCATCCTGCAGAAAACATCATCATCATCATCTGAGCATAAACAATGCTGGGAGAGGCCTGATTTTTTGGGGGGACAATTTTACGAAATATTTCCTGAATTTACTGTAAATGAGAATCTCCAGGATCTGTCTCATTCCCAATTCCACAATAAAAGATTTTTTACTTCTGTCACATACTTCTGAAAGGAAAATATTTCTGTTTCACTCACAGTAAACAGAAGGTTGTGAGATCAGACCTTCACTCCAGAGGTTACGGGTTACATATTGTGTTTAGGTTTTTGGTCAATAAAACAGACAAAAAAAAAAATCTAAATATCAAAACAGCATTCCTAAAGCTTTGGAACTGTTAAAGGCTTTTGAGATGTTCCTTTGACTGAATGCTTAGATTCCATATTGAAGTGTTTTCTTCTCCTGAAGATGTAATTATCCTGTAAACCCTTGAAAAACCTGTGAAGAAACTGTTTTTTCTCACAGGGTTTGTACATAATCGAGTGTGTGTGCAGTAAAAATCATCATTCATTCATGGATCCTGGGAGAAGTTCGACATTCGGCACTTCATTAAGGGGTTCTTTAAAGGTTCCTTGGATAATTATTTGTTATTTATGGTCTACATTTATTCCAAATCTTAGCTACACTAACAGCTGGCAAGAAAAATAGAAATAGCAGACAGTGTATTACATCCAGCTAATCCTCGACTAGCTTACTGAATTAGCGCATGTGTAGCTAAAGCCTGAGTACCGACACGTGACACGTGTTTAGTGATGATAAAAGCGTTTTGCTATTGTAGGTGCTACGTAGTTAGCTTATCCTTAGTTCGCTAGTCAGTATATACTGTTAGCATGTATAGAGTTTAGATCAATAGAGATCCTGAACAAATTCTGATGTCAGTGTAAAATTTACATTTTATTTATTTATTTATTTATTTATTTATTTATTTATTTATTTATTTATTTATTTATTTATAAATAAAACAATCCTAATGATATATGCACAGCAACATACACATACATACACACACACACACACACACAGACACACACACACACACACACACACACACACACACACACACACACACAAACACACACACAGACACACACACACACACACACACACACACACACACACTGGCCTGTGTGCTAAAACGACTGACATTCTACTAAGAACACGAACTTGACAGGAAGTCAGACCCACTTTGGTATGTAAGTGTTGCTCTTTGAAGTGTGTGTGTGTGTGTGTGTGTGTGTGTGTGTGTGTGTGTGTGTGTGTGTGTGTGTGTTGACCCCAGACGTGTTATATATTCAGATACGTGTGTGTGTTTGTGTTATGCAGCGTGTGTTTAGAGAGGCAGTGTGTTGTGATGCATTGTCCTCGGCGCTCACGTACGTCACCGCTCTGAGTTTTGGCGGCTCACAGGAAGTTGATCGTCCATGTGTGGAGAAACCTTTTGGCTCCGGCCGGGAGTAACGGAAACACACAGAGACAGGGGTGGCTCGGAGCTGGAAAACTATTTACACCCAGATGTAGGGAGGTGAGGTGGGGTGGGGGTGGTGGGGGTGACTGGAGGGACCTTGATCACTTCATTGTGCTCGGAATTGAATAAAACAGAATATACGTACGAAATCACAACAAATGATACCAATATCAGAGTGACGTCTGACTGAAAGATCGCAGATAAACTGTTAGTGGATGTTTGGTGCATGTCCAGTAACCAGGGTTCCATCTGGGTCATTTTTGTTACATTGTTAAGAGGTGATGATGGGCGGAGCTTACAGCACTGTTTATCAATGATTGGTTCCATTTGAATCCTACAATATACAGTGTACACGAGCCGCCATTTTACTAGAATATCGGATGGGTGTATTATTGGACTAAATGGACCCAAGAGAATGTAACGACACTGTAACCATGATGCATGATGATGACTTTTATGGTCGTCATGGAAACACAGATTAATAACTGTTAAGTATTACATCAAAGACAAATTTGTGTTGTTGGTGAAATAATCCTCAATGAACGGTGCGTTTTTAAGAACAGGTCGATGTAGGAATCGTATAAAAAATTTCCATACTGTAATACATGAATCTAAAATGTTTAAATGTTCCACAGAGCTCTTCAGTACAGATTTATCTTACTTTATCTCATTATTTTGAATGTGTGCAATAATTTGCTTATTTGTTGTTATTTTCATGCACAGGAGATATTTCTATTAAAACTGCAGGCAAAACTAAGGAAGAAGAAGTAGTAGAAGAAGAAGAAGAAGAAGAAGAAGAAGAAGAAGAAGAAGAAGAAGAAGAAGAAGAAGAAAAATTGCAAGACCCTACTTTGGGAATCTCCACATAGTTCTAGTATTAATAAAACAAAAAGATGAAACTCCGTTGAATATTGTAAAGGCATAGAATTTTAAACTTAAATGGTATAATAGAACTAGAACCAATAAATCTAGAATCAACATGTTGTTCCTTTTGGGACCAGTCAGAGTTCTCAAGTAAACTTTAACCTTTAAACTATTATAAATATATAAATATGATTTGTAAAAGAGTTTTAAAGGTCACTGGTGTGTTGATGCTAAATGGAAGAAACTCTTCACTTTTCTGCAAAGAAAATCCATCACACCTGCAATCTTCTGTTCTTGAAAGCACGTTCATGTAAAGATCTCAGGCTTGTGATGCAGCTCCTCATCAAAAATATCTGAAGCGAGCAAATAACGATGATCAGATTTCACAGCTGACACTAAACTATTATATAATCCTACTATAATCCAGTGTCATTCATCAAAAGAGTCCGGTTCCTCTCGAGGTTTCATTCATCAGTCACACAACCTCCTTCTTCACTGCAGAGGAAAATCTATAAATCAGGTTTCAGAAAAGCTGCTTTGTGACAACGATAAAGATGTACAGTAGTACAGTTTCATCAGTCTGGTGAGGGGGTTATAAGGCCGTCTCCAAATCATATCTTATTCTACAAGCGGGAAGGATTGAATGTAATGATTTAGTTGATGTGGCAATAAGATGA